>NW_008601501.1:0-31406 GCF_000691845.1 Merops nubicus
GCTGGGTTCTTCCAGATATTATGTTCTTTGTTCTCTTTTCTCAAAGACAGTAGATATTTGATTGAAATAATGCTGTTTTAGCTATAGGGTCCTTTATTTTTAACATGCCTATAAAAACAGTTGTTAACCTTCAGATTTAAGATGAGTCATTTTTACTGGGTTGATGCCAGTAACTGAGGTACTAGTGGCATTTGCTGGAAAAAAACCCTCTAGTTTGGATAAATTGTTCTTAGGACAGAGTTCTCTTTGCATGAACTGTAGATGTGCAGCAAACTTACTTTCTGGTAGTCTATCACAGAGGTTGGAAAAGTAGCAGGAAATATTTTTTAAAGAAAATGACCTAATAAAAGTATAAACTATGTATCTTGCAACTTGTCTTTATACTGATAAGTTGATAGGCAGACAGAACATTGTCATTTGCAAAATGTTCCCATTATTTTACAACATGAAAATGGTGGTTGGCCATTCAAATAAATTCTAATTAAATGGAAACATTATGATTATATTATGCTAATGATAGAAGTGTGTATTAAATGTTTGCAAGTTATTCAAGAGAATGTATTAGGCAATTAGAAAAAAAATTAGTTTGTTCTCACTGAAGCTATCAAATGACTTGATTTGCATTAACAATTTTAAACTTCTGTAGTCTTATTCATAATAAATTGCTGGTAAGTAGCAGATATTCCACCAAACAGAGGTGCAGCAAAGACGAAGCAAAGGGCAAAATGTCACCATTTTGACATTAAGTGTAACATAATTATTAAAACAGTCTTTAGAAGCTGAGGGATTTTGACTTTTATGGTGAGTTATTCATTAATGATACAACATCATTTCATAGCTGTCATGCAGTTCTGTATGACCTCCTCTGAGAATTGCTAGAAGGCCACTATCAACATGGACTATTAATGTTTTCTGGTTTGAGACGTATGAGAAATTTTATGTGGAAATGACTCAGTCCTTACTCTTGTGGATGTATTACAAGGAATAAATTTTAAAATACAAAACTCTTGTACATATTAAAAAAAAGAATAAAAATACTAATGAATGATTTTTAATATCAAAGGCAAATGATCATGAAGTAGGGAAATTCTGTATAAAGGTTTTGAAACAAGAAAAGAAGTAGTAAACAAAAGAAATAGAATGCAAGGTGAAAACAGATTTTTATTCTTTGAGGCAAACACCAGTAAAGATCAAAGTAAATGATGCTAATACAGATGTCTTTTGAATATTATTCAAAGTGAGACTATGACTGTCAAACATGTATAGGAATTATTCAGTTAGACCAAAATTTGGTTCTAAGCCCTCTGTGTTTATGTTATAACTTTTTGTTTTTTTCTAGTACATGATTAAAAACAATCTGAAGAGAAAAGCACTTATGCTCTGTATATGTTCTGAAAATCCCATAGTCTATATCTAAAGTAATTATATGTCTTTCTGCTGAAATTATGTTGAAATTGGCTACCTTTTAATTACCTCTTATTAATGCTTCCTGGATCTGAAGGAATAGAAAAAATGTTTGGTTTTCAGGGTGTAACCTGTAATATGCATACATTAGGAAGGTGCCCACCAGACTTTCCTTAGTCTGTAAGCTCCTACATCAGTCTAAAATGCAGTTCATTAATGGCAAACATCCCTTACTTCTGTGTGTGCAAAAGCTCTAATGAATTATAGTATCTGTGAGAAAAGTGCTAAACTGTTCGGATGTGTACAAAAGTAGTGGGCTTAGATTTGCAGATCTTTTAACATTAGCTTTAGTGTGATATGGAAAATACTTTTTTCCTCATTCTAAAACTCTACCAAGTATATTCCAGGGCTTCTTGCTCTTTTCTGCCTTCTTTGCTTGTCACTCTTCAGTAATGTTATGATGTTGTGTTGCTAAGAGTTAGTGCAAATTATGACATATCATGTTCTATATTAAAGCTTCCAAGAAGTGTATAGGGTAATGTCTGAGCAAGTGAAACAGCAATGTTCAACTTTTTTCTTTTCAAGTTTAAAAACTTATTAATGAAATTCAGATGAAATATGTCATTGATGACAATGGTTTAAGGCATGCAGAAATATATACAAAGTTAGTGTTACTATCAAACACAAGGATTTTGCAGTTGGTAGCCCAAAAATTGTTAAAGTCAATAAGAATTTACTTACTCAAGAAACTTTGGACACGCAGACCAGAAAATAATGTTGGATTCAGTTCATAGTATCACAGTGATACAATTTTATGTGGCAACTGAGAAGATTAAATTCTTTACTGTATTGGGTTTGAACTAATCTGAAATTGATGTATTTAATGAGCCATATTACGCCTAACTGCTTGCTTGGGAATAATAATTAAAATCATTAACAGTTTCATTTATATCTTGGGGTATTTTTGTTCTACAAATAGAGCTAAGTAGGAAATACTTTCCACTAATCATATTGAGGGAAAATAATTGCAAAGTCTTTATAGGCCATGGGAGATGCAGACTGACTTCCTTGTGCTACCTGAATAAGATCACGGGCAAGGATGAGATCTGTTACTCTCCCATTAAACGTTGTGCTAACCAGCTATTAGCTCCCAGTTGGACTAGTATGCTGGACATATTCTTCTTAGCAAAGTTTAAGGTCTGCATTTTTTCCATCTCACTTGGATCCCCATGGTACTAGTCTAATATGTAAAGTTTTCTTAAATAACCTAAGTATTTATATATATAAAAAAAATATCTTGCATACAAATAATAATCCAGCATGTGTAACTAATCTGTATCAACACCTCCAGATGACAAGAACTGCTAATAGAAAATAGAAAAGTCTTTGTCAAGGAGCAGATCTTGTTCTGGAAAAAAATTTCTCATTCAGGTAGCAAAGTACATTGTTGAGACAAGTGATGCAGACTTCTGGTTTCTACAATTGGTTGGTATGGTTTTTATTTATGCTGCACACTATATACTGATAGACAGGGAGAGAAAGTTGTTACAGTAAAGTCTCACGCAGTGGAAAATATATGAAAAGGACAACAATCTAATTTTAATCTTGCTTTCATATATATAATAAACCTCTTTTAAGCAATGCTGCAGACAGATGCTGCAGGAGGTTTCCTCAGACTTGCACTGACAGCTGTAATTCACCTCTGTGATTGCAAAGCAGCTGACATAATAGCAAGTGGAACTATAAACTGAAGAACCATAGAATCTAGCTTGATTCCATATCTGCTGCAGCACTCCTCAGTCATGGACACTACCAGTGTTTATTAGATGTGAGGCTTTATCTTTCATGATAGGTAGATTTTTAGTAACTTCTAAATTCATTTGCAGTGTTAATGACCCAGGGCATTTGACCAAAGCTGTAAGAGATGGCTGTTTAGTTGCACTGTACTTTGTGACATACGATTTATTAAGGCCAGTATTATAAATAATGTAGTATCTGAAAATGAAATACTCCATGCTGTCAGAAGGGTAAAGTGGCTTGCTTTTATTGTAAACCCTTCAGCATCCAAAAAGACATGCCCAGAATAAGTCAATGTAATATCTATGAGCTAGACACCCCACAGTGTAGTGGATTGTCAGTGAAAGGGGCTGACTTTCAGTAAGATTTGTGGTTCTGAATACTTCATGTCTTGAAAATTTTTGAGACCCATTTCCAGTCTTGCTACTGGTATTGTCCTCATTATATCTCTGTTCTGCATTTATAAACTAATAATCATCACCACCACCACCCCCCCAAGAATCTGAGGAGATGCTGTAAAGATAGATTAGTTCATGGTCTGTGTTGTTCTGAAAATGTAAAATGATGCAATAAAAAGCTGCCTTTATCTTATTCAATGTTTAATACTCTTGCTTCTCCCCAGATAACTATTTTTCCCCCAGATTCATCACCTCTTTCCTCAACTATTCTTTGTTAATAGATTTTTGTGAAAAACATAGGTCCTTAAATTGTGATTTATTTGTTTTGTGTGTGCCATAACTAGCCTACAAGACATTACTGGAGATTTATCATTCAAAGACTTCTGAGGTATCCTGTAGTTTGCCAAGCAGCCTCGAGACTGTACACCTATTATTGTGCTTGTTATCGTTATTCAAGCATGGCAGGTTCTTGGTTGAGTGGTTTAGAGGCTTTTTAATGCTTGAAGTCTTCTAATAGCACATTTGAGAGAGTTTTACTGTTAACTTCCACAGGATTCAGTTGATTGACATTTCTACAGAGCCCTCATACAGTTATGATATGGCTTTATGGAATATTTCATAGTTCGTACACTGAATCAATATTCTCTGTATCTGATATTTAATCTTGTACCATCAAAATTAGGAAAACATTTCAAGTTTTAGCTTTTTCAGTCTTTTTATGGGAAAGTTAATTTGGTAGGAGGGAAAATGCATTCTATATATATTAAAGACTAACTGTTTCTCATTCTGGAAGGTTTTACTTCCTTTTGTTGTTCCCATAATTGGTCTTCTGGGACGGTTATGAATTGTCATTGCACTTTTTTGTTTTGTTTTTTATTTTAGAGGTTTTAATTTCACTGGTCTGTGTTATATGCATCCTCCTATGTAGATGTGATGAGCTTCTTTCTCTTCTGTAGTGGTAAAAAGAGACATTCTCCAGGACAAGCAATTATAGAATGCTGTTCTATGCCACTGGTAAAGAGCGGAAATTTCCATTCCAAGTGTGTGGTTACATGTGATTTGGTTGTGAGAGAGAAGATGACATAATTTCTTTTTTAGATTCTATTTAATATACTTAGGTAAAAGAGATTGTACTGATTTCACATACCCAGAATTAATTTGGCTTATTTCTTCTGTCAGCTGTCCAGGAGCTGGAGGTAGTGATAACCCTGAAGGATTTTAGGTCTGTTTTTCTTGCACCTCACCATGCCTTTTACCACGGTGCTGCCTTTTCCTTAGCTCCTGTTGCCTCCTGGATAGCTGGACATCTGATTGGTATAGAACATGCAAAATACATATGTTCTATTCAATGTTGATTGTAGACCATTAAAAATCCCATAAGAAAACTTTCAAACATGATTTGAGTGGACTAATGCTGATGTCAGCATACCACTATTTCAGGATTTAGCATTTTGAAACTAGGTGCTCTTGTATGTAAATTCAGATTCAGGGAATTGAATCATTTTCTCTAAGTACGACTTGGACTAAACTGCTATGAACTGAAGACCCTACCAGCTGTAAACTTAAAAAGAAAGGTCAGTTTTGCATTTTGGTAAGACAGACACAGTAGTGATATTTTGGTGTATGGCTATGGACTCATATTGAATGACATGACCTACAGTAATAGATGTATGTCCCAAAGTAATAGCTGTAGAACAGTCTTCATGACAGATTTTGTAATGAAACCTCTGGGGTTTTTTAAATTTTGAAGTTAGGTTAGCTAAACAAACTTTTTTTTTTTTTTTTCCTCCATTTCATACGATCTCCTATTTGCCTATTTTTAGTGATGAGCAAACTTAAAGTAATTTTATTAAGATATTTTCCTTCCGGTGGAACTTGCAGCAGTGTCATTTTTTTCTTCACTTTATATCCTTCCCTCTTCTCTATGGACTCCTTTCCTAATTGACTGTCTTCCAACTTCAGTTTTTCCCTGATCCGTATAGTTCATAATCATTAATCTCTAGCAGGTTTGCAGAACTGCCATCACATCACTGTTTAACCTCTGAGCTCTTCAGGTTCCTCAGGATCTTTTAGGTTTTATAAATGTCAAGCTCCAGTTTTGATTCAATAATTCCTAGCATACAGCTAAAAAGCAAGTGTAGGAACCAGAATGAGGTGAGTTCACCTCCCTGCTGCACTAGTGCGGAAGGAAAATAGTGGTGTGTATGTGTTCCAATTACAACAGCTTTGAGCTAAATGATAGGCCTTTAGATTCAAAAAGCTTTGTTCCCTGTATTAACCTAACAATGTTATTCTGGAATTCAATCTGAATTTTGCTATCTATATCACAGTTGCCAATTTTCTTCATTAGTCTTTTCCTGTGTTTTTCTGCTGAGAAGCTTTTGAAGTCTGTGTAGATTTAACTGTTCTGCTCACTTCTCTGATCTCTTATTGTCATTTCCTTGGAGCTAATTAGATTTATCTTGTATTATATCCTCTTCTGAAATCCCCACTGGAAATCTGAGCACTTTGTGTATGTCTGAGTGTCCTTTTCTTGGAATATTTTTTAGGTCTAACGCTGTACTCCTCAAAAATCCTATTTCTTATTTCTTTTTCAAAGTAAAAGTGCTATGTTAATTTCCCCCTGTCACATTAGGGAAAAACCCATACAAAGAAAACCACTAAGATTTTGGACAAAAATCTGCTCTCAGGAAAGCATTTTACAGAATGTACCACAAGAGTATTGTCAGTTGCTACTAGCTATGCACATCACACAATATCTTGGAGATCTTTCACTAAAAAAAAAAAGTATATTATTTCTTATTTATTGTAGTCCCTGGTGGTTGATTTCAGTTATGGAGTAAGTAGCCCATAGCCAGCCTGTGAAAGACTTTTGCTGTGTATGTGCATATTCGAGTACCCAAGAAGGTGCATGAGATAGAGGAAAGAATAAGTCAGTGTAGAAAATCATGACTGGGTGGGAAATGTTTTCCTCTGGTATAAACACATAATTGTTCCTAGAAATGCCAGTAAGAGTTTATAAGTGTATTAGGTGTCTCTCTTTTTCATGTCATCCTTTGTTGACTTGATGTCATTAGCGTTTGTCTTGCTTCTTAAAACCAGCTTCTTAGAGAGTAAAGCTTTGGGAGCTCTACAGTTGACCTCAAGGACAGATGAATTAACCATGTAGAAAGACTGAGCAAAGTTTTGCAGGCACAAAAGTGTGCTGTTTGGATTAGTTATAAAGCAAGATCTAGGTTTGCCCTAGAAATAAGCAGGAGATATCTTGCAGGACACTTTTTTATTCCTTTGCTTGTGACAACCTCTTTCTGCCTGTGGGGCTACTCTGGGTCCTGTCTGTGAAAGACCCTGAGGGAGTTGCTAGATTGCAAAGGAAGAGTGTGTGTAGCTGCTCTTAACATGAGGCAAGCCTCTGGGTCAGGCCTTGGTTTCATCTCTCCTCTCAGTGCTGAGGATTTAAAAACAGTATTCAAATGAGCTTTGTGTATCTTCCCAGTTTCAGGTGCAGAGATGAGTGATCACATCTCTTGAACTGCAAGATTCAATAATCTACTATCCCATTCGGTCCTTATTTTGATACAGAGGCAGATTTTTAATGGCAGGTCCACTCCTTGTTAAACAGTTATATAGTTTTGTTCGATAATAAAGCTCTCACATCGTACTTTCCTGGCAGACTAGTGGTATTCATTTGCATTTAAATACTGATACTGGAAAAATTTAACTGATGTCTGCCTTCATTGTCTGACTGTATATAGATAGAAACTGTTGAGAATCACATTATTTTCTGAAGTTCCTGCTTGTATAATTTCTAGGAAGAGGATTTTTTTTTTTCAGTGTGAAATCTTTCGTGTCTAACTGATGTATGATTTCTTTTCTATAAATGTTTCACTTTTAAAAATCTCTTCATGATAGGCGTCCTGTAAATTTTGTGCTGTGATTTTAAAGTTCTTGTCCTTATTTTCAAGGCCCTGAGTTGCTGTGGTATTTGACTAATTTTCTCTTCTGCATTTTCTAAGCTGCTAATTACAGTCTGAATCATAAGGTTACTTTTTTATTCTATACTGTAATTTGGGGAGTTGTGAGTCACGAAGTTTTTGCAGCACTACCATTTTAAAGATATTGTAGGATCCTTCCCTGCTGCCCACTTGGTGTTCTTACTTAAAAATAAGGTTGAAGAAGGAAGTCTTTGCTGCTACTTTTAACTCACTAGTTAGTTGTACATGTTCAATGCTTCGTAACTATTTTCTTTTTTTAGAGGATAATGTTTTTATTTATTCTTAGTGAGTTCCCTAAGGTACTATATTAAATATAAAATGTGTAGAGTGACACTACATGTAAGTAGTGATAGAGGAATATTGGTTCACTGCAATCTTTTTTTGACAGATTTTCAAGTAGAATATTGTGCAGTAAAATAATTCCTTTATTTCCATAATTTTGCCAGTATGTTTTGTCTATCATAAAATCATAGAGTGATTTGTGTTGGTAGGGACCTTAAAGATCACCTAGTTCCAACCCCCCTGTCAGAGGCAAGGACAACTTCCACTACATCACATTGCTCAAAACCCCATCCAGTCTGGTTATAAACACTGCCAAGGAGTGTTCCTTCACACCCAGAACTTCTCTGGGCAAGCTGTTCCAGTGTCTCACCACCCTCATAGTGAAGAACTTCTTCCTTATGCCTTGTCCTATCACTACACTCCCCGATAAAGAGTCACTCCTCACCTTTCCTCTAACTCCCCCTTTAAGTACAGGAAGGTCACTGTTATGTGTCCCTGGAACCTTCTTTCCTCCAGGCTGAACACTGATTGTCTCAGCCTGCCCTCACAGCAGAGGTGTTACAGTCCTCCGATCATTTTTTGTGGCTCTCTTCTGGACCCACTCCAACAGGTCCATGTCCTTCTTACGCTGAGGACTCCAGAGCTGGACACAGTACTCCAGGTTGGGTCTCATGGGAGCGGAGTAGGAGAAAATCACCTCCCTTGACCTGCTGGTTACACTTCCTTTGATGTACCCCAGAAAACATAAAGGAAGAAAGCTGGGTGTATGTGAAGGACGTGAGTTCCTTATGACCCATGTAACTATCTCTCCTAGACTGCAGAATCTGTTATGATTACTATATTGAAGCTAAGCAAATGGCCGCCTTTAAAAAAAAAGCGTATTTCTCATTGGGATATCCAAATATTTGAGATCTTGTCATTACTTCTTAATCAGAAAAATATTGAGATATATTTGCCATTGTGAGAGAGTCATCCAGATTAAAAAGTGGCAGTTTTGAGAAGCGATTTCGACAGAAAGCTGAATTTCATCTATTTGATTTTTTTTTTTTGTACTGAAAGAGGAAATAAGTTTAAATGCTTCTAGAGAATAAAGCAGAGGTTCGAGTTATTTATGTGAAAGATTGTTTAAAAATGAACATATACTTAAAAAAAGAAAAATCTAGCTTTGATAAATCATAATTCAAAATAACATTCCTTTCCAAGATTGACTTTAAAATATTTTATTTTGAAAATTAGGGAGAAGAGTTGTGTTCTGGTGTTTTCCACTTGTTATGAACTTTTTATTTTTTTTTTTGCTTCTCTTGTAAGAATATTCTCAGACGTTATCTTGGTTTTTAGAATGGGAGATTTCAAAATATTCTTAATTGTGTGAGACTTGCAATAATTGGTGACAATGGAACATAAAACCCAACAGGACGCATACATTTCTTGCTTGCCATAATAGCCTCCTTTTCTCTTTTTCCACTATTCTAAGCTTCCTAATAGCCATGTATTTAACTTTTTCTTCTACGAAAGATGTTTCTGTTCCTCTTGAATAGCTTCAAGGTTTCCATTATTAGCAGCAGGCCTGTGTAATTTGGTGGAGTGAGATGCTGAGGGCTAAAGGTGGACTGTGCTCTCTTCCCAGGAAGTTCTGCTGGGCTTGACTGAGGGCTGGGGCATATAAACAACTCATTACAGGTTAACAAGGTTACGTGGGTCAGCTCACCCACTGTAATAGTGCATGTGAAAACACTTAGCCCAGGGCAAACATACAATAACATGAGCATTCTTGTGGAAAGTTAACTTGATAGACACATACACTTGATATAGACTTACATGGATAAACGGTACATTGGCAGCAGTTCCACGCGGACTAGTGCAGATCGTTGACTCGTTTAGCTGTGTAAAAATCGTTTATCTGGGTTTGATTTTCAGACTTGTATTCTCCTCCCAGGACTAAATGGAGAAATTCTCACAGGATGGTTTTTTTTTTTTTTTTTTTACTGTGATTTAAATTTCAGAAGTAGATGCAGTGTTAGGAATATTTAATAGCTGCTGTGTTGAAGGACAGCTCTGTTGCTGAAGGTCTGTCGATGAGGCAATCTGGCTACGTCAGCCTCCCTCCTGACAGCTGTGCATCCCACTGGTATCTCTTGCACTTCTCCTGTGGTATCTCTGGCCCCATTAGAGACTTCTACTGCTTCCAAACAGCACAAGTAGTCTCTTGTGTTTTGGTATGGAATATTTGGCACTCAGACCTTGCAGATACACATGGTAGGTGTTGTAGTTAAAATGTGAGAAGATGCTATTGTTTCCATTTTAAGATCTAGAGCATGAGAGCTAAGAAACAATCCAATCAGCTTTAGAAGGGATTTTAAATACTAAATATAGATTCTCAATAAGTGCATTGATGTGTCAGTTTAAATAATGAGTTGAAGAGCAAAAAAGAGTAATTATATATCAAACAGAAAACTAGTGTAGCATTCAGGTAAATAAATTCCTACAAACCCTTGGTCTGTGTAGCTGTATTACTGCAAAAACATTTAATGCAAGTAGTATGGCTAGAAGGAGGCAAGCACATCCAGTAGCACGTTGCATTATCCCACCTATGAGAGTGACAGTATTGCTAATGTGAAGCATTGCTATTTCAAATTCTAATCCAAGACAGTGATTCATAAGACATATTGCACACTTCATAACTGTAAAATATATTGAGAATGCTGAGTAGATTTTTGACATTACTGAACGTTAAGACTTCATTTTGTTCATCCCATATGAGATAGAAACAAAAGCATTAAAATTTACACACTTCCCTAAACAGACCACCAAAAAGATGGAAAACTTCTTGTATAGACAGGAGACTAACCGGTGGGGGCTGATTTGTATTGCATGGCACATGTAAGTAGAAGTTGACATAAAGTAGTTAGTCCAAATTTCCTTCTTATAATGACCAGGAGGAATAGCTGTGTGAAAGCTCTTATCCAAGTCATCTTTGGAAGCTGTTGTGTAGAGGGTGGCAAATATAACTCTAATCTGGGAAGTCTAGGCCTGTAAGCCTCTGTACCAGGCAGACTGTTAGAAGCTATAGTAGAAGGCAATTAGTGCATATATTGATAAATATGAGCGACTTGGGAAACAGCTTCCATAAAGTTTTGTTTCCCCAAACCAGGACAGAAATCCTTTACAGCCTTTTGTAGTTCTTTCAGAAGGACAAGAAGATTTTGTCTAGGGATGATACAGTCCTGGCTTTCAAAAAATTTTTTTTTTTTTACAAAATCCTTCACCTAAATTTTGTGAGGCAATTCAATGGTCATGGCATAAGAGGAAATGAATACTCTGGATGAGAAATAAATTGAAATATTTGGAACAGAGATAGTGAGCAAATGGTGATTTTTTTTTTTTTTTTTTGAGGAAGTTCACTGGCTGTGGGAAGGGCTCTGTACTAGGATATGTGTGTTCACAGATCACTTGGAAAAGTAGGCTAGCAGTGAGGTGAGAAGATCTGATGATGGTAAAAAGCTTTTCAAAGTAGATAGAATGAAGACTGAAACCAAAGTATCGCAGAAGGACATTAAGAATCAGCATGAGTGGGCAATAAAATGACAGATTAAATTTAGTGTAGATCTATATAAAGTAAGGCACACGCAGAGCATGAACCCTGTCTTCAGAAAAATTCTACCAGTCACTGTCTTTAGGATGTGATACCTGAAAAGTGTGGCAAGAAGTGATTCCTCCAACAGTGATTGTTTACCTGTTTACCTTCCCAGAATGTGTTGGATGGATGTTAAACTTTATGTGGGTTTAAGCTGAGTGGCTACAAATACTTGGAATGAGAGATTATTGTGGGTCACTAAATAGACAAACTGCAATATGCTCAGGAAATTTGGACCAACACTTGTCAAACGACAGGAAGAAACAGCAGGTTAAAGCACTACATTATTTTGCTCTACTCTTACTCTTCCATAGCTACCTGCTTGTCGCTACTATTGGAGGCAGAATAGGTTAGATAAATCCCTTAGATTCTTTAAATGTTATTTTGACTTTTGGGAGATACTTAGAACACTTCAATACAATAATTCAGGACAGCTTTACTTTGTGCTGCCCTTTTGGCTCAGGATGATCAGAATATAAAATGATTCAGTGCCATACTCTCCCATTGTTCCCATACTAACAGATACTTGCACAAGCATAGTTGTCTGGAACAAAATTTCCTGTGTCAAATCTATGTCAATTGGGATGCCTCGGTCTTGGAAAATGCTTCTGGGCAGGGTTTTCCAAACAGCATTGTCATTACCTGAGGGGGCAGATGGGTTGTCTTGTTTATAAGCCTCTTTGTTAAAATTCCTTTTCTTTTCTCCTACTAACTTTCAGGGAAAAAAAAAAAAAATCTTGTTAGATTAAAAATAAAAAGAAGGTTTTTTTTTTGTTTTTTTTTTTGGAGGAAGTATGGGATTTCTAGTTAAGCCTTCTTTGTAAGAGGAGCTGCTTATCTTCATTCTGGAGTTTCTGTTACACTTAATAAAGTAGAAGCAAGTATATTATTTTTCATTGTCCTTACTTAAGCTTGAAATCTAGAATCTAGATCACTTTTTTTATACCACACCAGCTGGCAAAGCACTCTGTAGTTGTTTATTATCCAGATATAATGGGCATCTTGCAGATCAATTGCACATTTTCACTCTTTATAAATTATTTCACAAGGAGAATGAGATCGAGTTTGAAACAGAATTTCTTATAACCACATAATAATTTATCAGTCTTATTGACATGCATTTTGCAAAACAATAGTATTGTACACAGCTTCTGTACGAACAAATAGAATTACTGCTAACATCTTTTTTTAAGGTTCCTGTCGCAGAGTCAAATACTGTTAACTCACTAATCAATCTGCTTGTCAAAAATGCACTTCTTTGGCAGAGGAGACTGAGAAGTTTGACAAAGCACATTAAGTTGGTGATGTTGATTAATGCTTTTCAGTTAGTAGCATTTTGTTGAACACTATAAATTAAGAATTTAGATGACAGTTGGCTTTTCATAAATTGCATACAAGAGGGTCTTATCATTGCAATGAAGCTATTTATTTTTCCTCTCTAAGATTTCTCATGACTTTACTTCATGTGACTTTTTGTTTTTCCTCTCTTTTCTTCCCCTCCTGGCCCCTCCCAATCAAAATGCTACCGTTTGAGGTCTCTTTGTCAAAAAAGAAAATGAATGAAAGAAAGAGGGTACAGAGGCTTGATTCTGAAGGTTTTTGAGTGTTCCTGACTTTCATTAAAGTCAAAGAACTGTAGAGAGAAAACTGAAATTCCAAGAGGTGTAGGCCTTTTTGGTATTTTTGCATAGCCCAAATGTTTGTCACCCTCCCTGTGTAATTTGGAAATGTCAAAAGCTAACATACAGGCTATAGTCCATGGGAGTTTCTTTAATGATTGTTCCATCAAATGTGGGAGTTTTTCTTGCCTTTGACTGCATTCCCTTCAGTGTTCTTGATAAAAATTACATACCCAGGGTTCATAGAAATAATTTGCCTCTAGAAATGCCTTATCTACAGAAGGCACACAACTGCCAGAATATTTTCAGAGCACACTTAAACACACCTTTTCTAAGATGTGTTTTATAAACCATTTAGTTATTGATAACCTTTCAAAGAGTTGTTTCACAGCAATAGGCAAGGACAATGTGTCTATGGTTCTTCTTGACAAACATGATAGCTTAACTTAAATACCAGCCAGAAATTGGGAAATCCTGGATGCTACTTCTCTGAATTTTCCCTTAGACTCTGTTGAAACAAAGGAAACCGTATTTGGGGAAAGGATCATGACTGAGAACTTGGAAAAACACAGGCACAGAGTGTATACAATAAAGAGTTTTTAAAGTGAAAAATGTAATACTATTTCCCACTTCTAACAAGAAGTATTCCAAAGGTAACCATAAGTTCCCGTATTTGCTACACCACACCCATCCAACATCACCACTTGCAGTTAAATCACTGAATCCAAATAGTGCAGAGCTATATCCAGTACTAACAATTAATTCTCTCACACCACTCAAAGATGCTGCTTTCTAACCATCTGATTTAGTGGGGTGGGTTTTTTTGTTGGTTTGTTTTGTTTCCCCCCTCCCCAACCCTTTTAAATGCTTCTTACCAAAGGCCCAGTTTGTGTATATTTATGGTGACTCCAAGTGAATTAGGTAGGTAGCCTGTATATTAATTCCTGTGAAAGCTTTATTTTATTTTTAACCAATCAGTGGAGGTAAATAATGTTTTTCTCCTTTAATTTAACAAGGAGATACTTTGGAGACTAAAATGAAAAACATGTAAGAAACACTTGTCATAGTGAAAGCACAACCATGGTCTGAAAACCATAGGAAAAAAAATTAAATTAAAACCATTGCTCACCATCTGAACAGACTGGTTCATAGAAATAAACCTGGTCTGGAAGATTTTATTCTATGAATAAGTCTGGTATAAAGGGTCCAAATTCTTATACATGTAAGTGCAACTGTTACTTAATAAAAGTGTAATGTAATATAAAAGTCTCTGAACTAATGATTTTGAAGAGTAAGTTTTAAGGCTGTAGAGGGTTGACCTTGGCCAGCTGCCAGATGCCCACTCAGGCATTTTATTACTCCCTTTCCCCAACAGAACAGGGAGAGAAATTGAGTTGAAGCAGCTGGTGAATCAAGAAGACAAGGAGACAATCTACCATTTACCCTCAAAGGCAAAACAATCAGCTTGGGGAAAATGTGTTTAATTTTTTACCAATTAAAATAGATTTAAATGGTGAAAAAACAAAAGCAAAAATTAAGCCACTTTCCCTTCATCCCTCTTCTTCCAAGGCTCAAGCTCTCTCTGTCATTGCTGACTCTTCTACCACCTTCTGCTTGATGAACAGTGCAGGGGGAGTTACTTTCTACTGCTCCTCCCTCCTTACAGTGTTCCCCTGCTCTGGCATGGGCTTCCATAGTCCTTCAGGATGAACCTGAAGTGTGTGTCCTCCCCACACGCTGTAGTCTTTCAGAATAAACCTAGTCTAGAGTGGGCTCTTCACGGGCCACAGTTCCTTCAGGGAGTAGCCATCTGCTCGCTGTGTGTGGATAGCTGCTCCAGGATGTGTTATCTCCACTAGCTGCTGGAAAATGCCTTCTCCACCATGATCTCTTACATGGAGTCCAGGTAAATATCTGCTCTGGTGCAGCTCCTCCTCCTTCTTGACCAACTTCGGTGTTTTGAGGGTTGTTTCTGTCTACACTTTGGCAATTTTTGTGTCTTAAATATGTTTTCCTGTGTGTGTCACCAGATTTATCAATGGACTTGGCTGTGTCTTTCAGTGGGTTTCTTGTGGAAATGGTAATATCTGGCACTGGACAACCCCTGTCCTCTTCTCTCCAGCCCCTCACTGCCAAAGGTAAACCATCTCCTATGAATTTCAAGTTGTTAATATAACTTCCCAGATAAGAGAATTCTAGATGAGATTTTAAATAGCTTTTATATAAAAAACAAATAGACAGCAATATGCTTATTTTATTTACAGGTCATCAAAACAATGGCTTCTGTATGGTTTCATCTAGGGTCATTGCTATGAGCTCTGCTTTAGAAGAGAAAATAAGGCATAGTTTATCTAACTGAAACTACTAAATTAACTTTATTAAGCAGAATGTAATGATCGGAAGAGTAATTTAAAAATAAATTTGGGGCTACCACTCCTAACTACACTTTCATTTTGACAAGTGGTAAGAGATTTATTTTACTAACTCAGATTTTAAGGTACTTTATTCATAGAAGGAGAAAGGAGACAATAGAGAAAAAAAATGAAAGTTTCCAGTGTTTCCTTAGTTTTACTGAACCCATCTATATATTGCCTTTCCATCTCAGTACTAATGAAACCAGATACTGCTTTACTTCCAAACGGAGAAGTAGTGTTAAAAAACACATCTGTAATAATGCCTAAAACTACTATGACATTTCTTCTGTTGAATAAGTGTATTTCATTCACTGTAAAACCACCACTGATATATCTCAAGCAATGTTTTTAATTTCCGTGTTAAGGCTCCCAAAAAACCTGCAGGTGATTTAACATTTCTCATAAAGAAAAATTTGCAGCATTGATGTTTGTCACATTTTTTTTTCTTTTTTTAGTTGCTTTGCCAGTTGTATAGTTTGGGATTTATATTCTTTTATGTAGAAATGAAAGATCATTCTTTGCTGTACTTTTTTTAGAAGTAAATTGAACATACTGTTGAGAATAATGCAGTGCTTTTACCCCATGCACTTTGTCATCCTAACATTTGGATTTGTTTTTATTCCCAGACTGTAGTGTGTCTGGATTCCCCGAACAAAATCTCTTATGTGGTAACATGCTGACCTTCACTTTGGCTGTAGGCACAAATATTAACAGATGTAGAAAAAGTGGAGTCATTTTCTTTTCTTTCCCACTCTCAATCTATACTTTTTTAACAGCTTAGCATTTATAGAAATGAAAATAGACATTACTTGAGGCTGAAGCTTCTCTGATTCTGCAGAGTGGGAAAAGCACATATGAGGACAGTGCAAGTTTCTTTCTCCTCACTAGCTATGTATGTAAAGACATATGACATGGAAGATATTGATCAGTTGATAAGCCAGTTAAGTCACTGATTTTCCTGTTGTGTCTGTCATCTAGGCTGCTAACTTTTAAAAGTGTTTTCTCAGAGGACTTAGATACCATTTTGTTACCTCACATTGAGTATCTTACAATAATCTTTATTAAGCTAGATTAAGCCTGCTTTTTAAAGGTAAAAATCCAGTTTTGGCTTTGGTTGAATTATCTCCAATTCCCTAGAATTTTCTAACACCATTCAACTCCTTAAAGTGCATGGTAAAATGAAGGGGAACTAAGAGCAAGTGATATATGTAATTAAGGCCTCATTGTGAGTACCTCTCCCATTACAGAACTAAAATACTAATGTAGATGTCTAAGTCTGAAAAATAGGTTATTAAGCTTTTTTTTTTTAAATAATTTAGCTACAAACATTCCCCTCCCTTCCCCCTCTGCTTCCAGCTGTTATGTTTCATTGTTGTTGTTGCTTTAACTTTCTTTCTTTGTTGTTTTCCCAATCTGTCCTAAGGGAACACCATTCTTGATTTTCATATGCTGAAAGCTACACATTTCTGTAATTTCCTTTACAACAATATGCATTACTTCAGTGATGTAATCCTTGCAGAATATATTTCTCTAAAGGTTTTTTTTTTTTTATTTTACTACATACTTTTTAGATATGTAACATTGAAATGGGTTGCCATGTTGAATGAACTAAATGAACTTGTGATGATACCAAGAATGTTATTAACATTTGCATACCTGAAAATGGGAAAATAAGGCTTTCAAGGTGCCCTCTGCCTTGGCACAGTGTTAGAAACTCTAAGATCTGACCATGAGGTTGTTTTGTGGTGACAGCTGGAAAGCTATCATGTATGTTGTCCCCCAGCTTGAAACCTTGGGATCACTAGATTCCACATAACTACTCATAAAGAGCCAGTAGAAAACATCTGATTTGTATCAAAATGTGTTATAAACAAAGCTAGTTATGTTTTAGCCTTTTCCAGCAGGTCTTCCACTGCAGTGTTTTATGACATCATTTGAAAACAGGATGAACAGAGCCAGATACTACTGCAGAAGAGTACAGAGATTCATGAGGAGGTAAGCAGTGTGTGCCAAAGTGCCCAAGTTTTATTTGAAACAGTTAAAAAAAAAAAAAAAGGCAGAAACCTAGGTGCAGACTAAGAAAAAAGGGACTAGCTGAGAAAGAAGTGGAGACAACTAAAAAGCTTTCTTTTAAAGATTTATTTAAAAAGCTTTTGTTTTTAAAGCTTTATTTTATTTTAAAGTCTCATTTTAAAGTGTTGACACTGGTACAATGTACAGACTAGTTCAGGGGAACAGAGTGGGGCATCTGAAAATCAGCTATGAAGAAGATAACCCTGAAAATGGTGTTCGAGGGTTTGAATTTGAGAGGTTCCACTTTAGAGCTACTGGCTTTTAACCCTTTTTTTCTATAGGAGTCTTCATGGCATTCTTCAGGTAGAAGTTCATCTAAGGACAACTTCTTATGAAGTCTAGGAGATATTTAAGCACACAGTGCCACTAATTCTGAGATGTTAGGTATTTAAAATATGTGCCTCTGTTCCTGCCTCTGTTCCTGCCAGGTGGTCTTCACACACTATATAAACACTGAATAACCCAGCAGCTATCCCTGTAGAACCGAGTTTATAATTATATTGTTGATTATTTTTGAATCTGTTGATTATTTTTGAATCTGGTATGTAATATCCCTGTGGACACCGACTCAATAAAAGAAATCTACGCATTTAATTAGTATTCCAAAAATATGTATCAGATACTTTTATGATGTACTAAACCCAAGTTTAATTTACATAAAAATAAAAGCATACATTTAGAACCAATACTGTGAATGCAGGCATTTTGCTGAGAGCGTACACATATAATTCTTTGGCTTGACACATTCGTTGTGGAAATTTTTTTTCTTTTAATTTAAACTGATAATTCAGGAACGGATTAAAATGCATAATCTGTTGCAAAAATAATTGTTCAAAAATTAATGCATATTAAGACATCTTATGCAGTATTCTTAGAGTATCTTAATATGCAAGATGAGATTAGCGATTCTGTTCGCACTAGAATTTTTAATTGCTGAGGCCAGTACTGTCATATGTGTAGATTTAGTTCCTTTTCATGTTTTTAACTATGGGAATATTTTCCCATAGCTTAAAAGTGATCTTTGATAATAGAAGGTAGCTTGTAGATTGTAGAAAATTTTAGATATAATGCTCGTTATCTTTCCTTCTCACTTTCCTTAAAATATTTACTCTTCTGGAAATATTATCATGTTTTATGTCATACTGTAAAAGTTGCAAGCTCTGAAGATGTTAGTCTTGAATCTGCCTTTTGTGTGAGAATTGGTGACCTGTGATCATGTGCCAATACAATATTATTGACTAAACAAATGTCTCATAGCAGTCTCTCAAATGAATCTGATGAAAAAGTGAGCTCTGAGGTCAAGGGAGGGTGAAGAGGGAAAAGACTCTAAGAAGCAACCAAGAGTCTGCCCCAAGGAACAGATTCCATAGAACGCCACAATCTTTAAATCACCAAGAGATCAATCCAGATACTTTAAATAGTTTGATGATGCCAAAGGGGTTAGATAACAGAGCTTATTTTAATATTACAAATCTAATGTAACTATAGGTTTCCCCAGAAAAGTTTAATTGAATAGGAAAAGGCCAACAGTTACATTATAATCCTCTGAAGAAATTATAGTGGTAGGAGAAAGAGAAAGATTCATCATGGTTTATTATGGTTGTTAAACCAAATTCTCTCTTCTGAATGGATACAAAATAGACAATTCCATATTCTCAAAGGTCTTTTAAAATCTTATTAAATATTAACATTATAATAAAACTATAACTATGATTTAAAAAAATGATAGTGTTTTTACTCTTCATCCTTCCAGCTCATCTGAAGGTATTTGGAGCTGGATTCAGATATTTCATGTGTTGTCTCCACCTCATAGTCTCTGAGAATTCAAGTTCTCTTGCACACGGTAAAATTATAGTTATTGATGACTACTTCTAATTCTTGCAGGTTCTGATTTAATTTAGACTAATTTCATTTGCAAAAACCTGTAAATGCAACACTTTATTAAACCCATTCATGTTAAAACTTTATACATCTGTGAAAATCTGCCTGGCTGGCTGGCTTATTTGTATGCCTACTTTTTTCTCTGTTACTGAGCAACATGCTGCAAAAATGGTTATGTTAATGCACTTGGGAATTCGAGGTATAGAGAAGATATGGAACTTTCCCAAAATTGCACAGAGTGGCTATGCTGGAGGAGGGTACAGAATCCGTTTTCTCAAGTTTGTTTTCTCTGTTCAATATCATTCTCTATTGCATCTATTTAATTTTAAAATATGTATGATGAAAGCTTTTTTTTCACTCCTCTTTCCATTCCCCCCTCCTCCCCCTTTTGCATATGTTTTTGTCTCTGTGGAATCACAAGTAGTACATTTAAGAACATTTTTATAAAGGTTTCTCTTGAAGAAATCTTGTGCAGGGGACAATAGCTTGAAGAAGAAGGATCTTAAGTTTTTAAGATTTTAATTTCCAGAAACATCCAGAATAATCGTGTTCCAGTCCCACAGAAGGGGGCTCCTCTGTTCATTATTGCAGGGTCAGAAGGCAAAAGAAAGGAAAACTGTTCTGTTTGCCACACCTGTGTAGCATTACAGATGTGGAATGGGTATTCTGTGTCACTTTCTAAACTGAGCAGCAGGTAGATAACTAGCTGGGATGGAGTATGAAGTCTTAGCAGAGCAGTACAGTACTTATTATCTATATGAGAGGGATACATAGAGCTTTATCTTTTGTCAAACAATTATTGCTCTTATTACCCTAAGCAGAGCTGTGTGAAAGTAATACTATTAAAGAAACTATCTACTTATTTTTTATAATAGAATTCCTTTTTGAAATGGAAAAGCTGATTCAGAGTAGCTTAGATTTTGATGTCGGCTTGAATGTGTATTTTACTGCATGTCTGTACACAACAGCAGCAAAGCTCTTCCTCATCACACATCCCAGTTTTGGTTTGGTTTTTATTTTGTTTTCATTGGGATGGAGTGGCAAGCTAGATGAATGTATTGGTTTTGTGTGGCAAGGTTTCAAGGTTTAGGTAGTGGGAGCTACAGAGCTGGCATCTGTGTGAAGCTCCTAGAAGGTTTGCCCATGCCTGATGGAGCCAATGCCAACCATGTCCAAGACAGATCCACCACTGACAAAGGCCAAGCCCATCACTGAGTCATATGTGTTTTGGTCATGAAGGTATTTGGTGGGTGATCTGCCCTGTCCTTATCTTGACCCATGAGGCTTTTGTTGTATTTTTCTTTCCTGGACCAGCTGAGGAGAGGGAGTAATAGAATGGCTTAGTGGGCACTTGATGTCTAGCCACGGTAAACCCAACCCAGTGAAGATGCCCATTTTCCCTACTTAGTTGGATAATGCATTGTCCAGATGGTGATACACATCTTATTTTCCCACTCCACTGGGAGAGACAGAAGCGTCTGGCTCTAGGCTTGCAGTTCCTGTGTGAAGCCTTGAGCTCTTGGCACAGAATTTCTTCTTTGAACTTGACATTTCCTCATCCTCCAGGGAAATGTTGTTGGGCTGACCTGGTTCAGCCAATGTACCCAGCTGCTGGCTCAGTACATCCCACACAGAGTCTTCTACATCATTATTTGGTGAACTGTTAATTCCCCTTGCACTGCCAGGTCTGCTGCAGGATTCTTGCATTGATTTATAAAGCCTTCAGCTTGTTAGGCCATGTTATCTCCCTGATGAATCTCTTTCCAGTGTAGCATTGATTATCTGACATTCGGTATTTCTAGTTTTCCCAAAAGAAAGTTGTATGCTCTGGAAACTGTTCTCAAAGCAAACTGGATGGAGTTTCAGCCCCTCACATATCCACTACAAAAGAAATTTCTTCCATAACAGTAAATTTGGAGAAGAGTTTCACTGTTTTTTCAAAAATAATACCTCACAGGTAAAGCTAGAGTTGTCTATAAAGGTGACATACTGACCAAAACTGAGAACCTGATTTTAAATTTTTATGTAAACTTACCTAATATGTTAAAGTAGATCTGTTTATTTTGTTTTTCTTTTTGTTTGCTTGGTTTAGCTTGTGAGGAATGCTCAGGAACTAAGAAATGGGTAGTTTCAGAAATACAAATAAAGGTAGTCAGACTGAAATGTCTGTAAAAACCTCAAACAGGCATGTGTTGTTGACTTAGGAATGTAGAGTCTGACATGGAAAATGCCTTCAGTTACTAGTAAGACAGCCAAAGTTGTTCATTGTGGGCAAATCTCCAGGTAACAATGACTGTAAATATAGATATCCACAGCAACTGTGTAAGCAGAAACAAGGAGTGATGAGGGTTTGTGGAGGGATCACCAGAATTATGATATGATATGATATGATATGATATGAGGGTGACAGCAGGGCTAAAAAAAACAGCATAGAAAATCAGTTTTTCTGTGGATTTTAAGTCCTTACTGTCCACATCAAGGAATAGATTTCTGAGTCATAATCATTTTTCAACATTATATTTGGAATTGGACATGGAGGAGTTGTTACATTGTAAAATACTAGTGGGCCATAATTCAGGATGAAATATTCAAGTTTATAAAATCAGAGTCAAAATTCAGTTCTATTATGTGGAAAAAGAAAACTGAGTTTTATGCTGCTGCAGTTTATCCTTCATTGGCATTTTGTTTTACGAACTATATACTGCAGCTTTTACCACCTGCAGTCATCACTGTTATTTACAGAAATAGTAATAATGGCTAAGGATCTCCTTTTGTGAATTAGGATGCTGCTACAAGATGACAGTACTGAACAGGAAGTTTGTCATTTCTGTTGGCTAAGAAATCTTTAAGTGTAATATATCTTTTCAACAAATAACTAAAAGGAGCCACAGATAAACAGACTTATAGACTCATAAAATGATCTGTGTTGGAAGGGACCTTTAAAGATCCTCTGGTCCAATGCCCACTGCCAAGTGCAGGGACATTTTCAGCTAGGTTGGGTTGCTAAAAGCCCTGTCCAGCCTCACACTAAACAATTCCGGTGGTGGGGCATCTACAGTTTCTCTGGGCATCCTGAGAAGTTGTGGATTAAGAGACAACTAATAGTTCCATTTCATCATTGCAAATGCCAGCTGTTGCATGCTAGAACAAATTCTTGCATAGGGAAAGTTCTTTCAGGTTATTTAGAATCACTTTTACAAAGGAAAATCAGATTGTTCTTGGTATTCTTGGTGTCGGATACAAAATCCTGCTAAATACATGGTGAGAACCATGAAATTCCATATTCTCTGCATGTAACTTTGCTGTATTTAACACTTGGATAAAGGTTTTGCAAACCAAATTTTTTTTCATCTGACTCTGGTTATTCTTTTCCCTGTTATTTTCCATGCTTCAAAATTCTTCCTTTGTGTTAGAGGACAGTATTAAAGGAAGAATATAATTTTCCAGACATTTATAAATCAGGGAAAACCACCCTAGACTTCAAAATCTCTTGTATTTTAAGTTATGAATTTTGTATATTTACATGCTTTTTCATTGTTTTCTAATGTTGTGTGCTTTTAAAGTCCTTTTCCTATTTTCACTTATTAATATTTATTTGCAGGTATATTAAAAATACGTAGCGCATGCACACAACTGCACATTCATATATGCTGAATAAAAACAAAACAAAACTAACTAACAAACCCAACCCAAAAAAAAAAAAGTTTCCCAGCTGTTAAATAGTGTCTATTGATACGTGGAAGTGAAAAACCATAAAATGGCACATAAGTATATAAACAGTGCTGGGAAAATAAGCTGCAACCTAATAAAAGCCACTTCTACCAAGATAACAACCTCCAGTTTCCACATTGTGATAAAACCAGGGTACCTCATGTGTATTCTTTGTGTATGTGTGTTCTTAATTTTATCATCTCAGTACCATCTTGTTTGGAATTAATTTCATCATAGCAAAAAGACACCTATATTATTTTATAATATTATATAATAAGAGATGACTAGGGGTTTGATGGTGAGATACTTATCATTATAGATACCCATCATTATGCCTGCTTTTAAATACATATTTTAAGAGTATAGTCATATTTCATTTAGAAGTCACCTACTATTTATGGTGTGGCAATTTTACATCTTATCTTTCTCATATTTAAGCAAATATAAGCTATTTTATCGAGTTCTTGTGGGAACTCTTGCTGAGCATGTGCAACCAACCTGATTTTATTTCTTATGCCAGTGTGTTTTCACTTTTACAGTTCAAATACAGTCTTCTATGTCTTGGTAGCAGCAGTACAGAACTTGAGCCAGTATGTATGTGGAAAAATGGAGCTAAATTTTTTAAGTGTACCTTAGAGAACGCTGTTGAGGTTCTGTGAATGTTTCTAATGCTGGATGTGTTGTTCTGTATGTTCTGTGCAACCTCAGGGAGTTCTGAGACTGGTAAAAGACATAATAGAGAAATGAAGTAATAAGAGAACTAATGAACAGGTAATCATGGACACAGTATTTTGAGATGATGGAAGAGGTGAGCAGCAAAAGGAAAGTTCAGTGAGGAAAATAAGATCCAGGGCGTAGATCTAAGGTGTGCAATACAAGTTATTTTGAAGTATCATAAACATTTTCAGTAAAATTTAGTTATACATCCTGCTTTCACTTACTGAAATGCAGAGTGACAATGAAGACTTACTGCATCTTAGAAGCTGAAAGCTAGGACTTTACAGATTCTTTGTTTACCCAGAGACATATACATTAACATACAAGACAACACATTATCCATTTGAAAGATACTAATTTGTAAACTTTTTTTCTTCATTCTAAATGGAGCTGATATGAAAATATTTACCTTCTTAAACATCAGCAGAGAAACCCATATGGTGAAAGGGCATTCTTGACCAACAACACCAGCAAGGTTGGCACAATCTGAAGAAATAGTGCTTGCTAATGGACTAATTCTGCAGAGGCAGCAAAGAGCACAAAGCACTTTTTGTTTCTGTGAGCTCAACAATATAAAGCAAGAAAGGCTTACTTGGTTTAAATAACACTGCAGTGGGTTAATTAAAAATAGATACACAAAATCAAGCCAATTCCTTCTATCTCATTCTCCCTTAAATTCAAAATAATATTGAAATAATAAATTTATTTATAGAAACATGTTGATTAAATGACTTTGTACTGCTGCTGGATGTTAACAGATGTATAATAAGGGGTTAAGAAAAATGATGTGTTAATGATGAAGAATTTCAACAATCCCTTCAATGATGATGACTTTACTTAGAGTTCTGTTTACAAATAAGATATCTTTATGCTGTGAGTTTTGAATAAGATGAAAATGAAAAGAAAAGGGAGACTTCAGGTGCCTCCATTCTTTGCACCTTGCTTGAATAATAGTTTTATGAAATAAGATGAAAAAGGCCTTTCAGAAAGCTGTGACCATGTTACCTCCTGCATACAAAAATCCAAGCAGGAATTACCTTCTCCTTCTCCCCTCCATAATCATTGCTAAATTTTAAAATGTCTGATAAACTCTAATTGTGACCTTTGGAATATCTATTCAGTGTCACTTGTTCCTGAGCCTGAAGAACTGTAAACAAGCCTATTCAGATATGTACACAAGAATGACATTTGGCCCAATATGTTCAAACCTTTTGAAGGGAATTAGGTGCAGAATTCTCCACTAGGTTCTCATCCCCTTAGGGAAAAATATCATTGATATGCCAAAACTGATATGCCATAACTGATATGCCACTCAGATGCCTAAGATGTCATTGATTCTTAATGGAAAAGGCCATAAAAATATCTAGGAAAAAGGACTACTAGGACAAAACATTATGAATGATATGTGCATTACCTATACAACATGCCTAAAAGATGTTCTTCACAGTAGGGGAACTTAATGCAGAAGCAGCTTTCTTGCAACCAATAATCAGACAGCCTCATTGTTTGGCAAGGGTATTTGGTAGCCCAGCATCCCTACCATAACTTTTCTTTGGAATTCTTCTTCACCTCCAAGGATGATAGCTGTTTTTCTGATCAGTTATGCAGACTATTTCTCAGAAAGGACAAAAAATATACGCTTTTAATGCAGCAGGCCAAAACCTGCCAGGTTTATGGCAATCTGGAGCGTTTGCTCCATCCATCTAAAGAGGTGTGAGCTGAATATT
Source organism: Merops nubicus (assembly GCF_000691845.1). NCBI lineage: Eukaryota > Metazoa > Chordata > Aves > Coraciiformes > Meropidae > Merops > Merops nubicus. Next base: position 25,653 of record NW_008601501.1, read on the forward strand.
ATTTGCCTTTTTGCAGTGCACTCAGTTCACAATTTGAAAGACAGGAGCTGGCAGTCTGATTCTCTCCTACCATATTACGATTATTTTCCTCAGACTGAAATCAAGCTGCCAGTTCTAGAGAGACTGTTCTCACAGCAGGTAATGCCAATGAAAGGAGTACTGAGAAGTGACAGGAATAGCAGGTATGCCAGATCAGCCACATCATCATCGGAAGGTTGATGCTTTTCAGCTTTTGTCGCACTCTCCTTTATCTGACCTCTGATGTCAGAGGAGGTGGCTGGCGTCTGTGCCTCACTAATCATCTATGACATGTGTCTGGCACTGGCAAATATACTCAAAAGGAAGTGCCTGCTGTGTTCTAGATTGGCCTTCGCTCGTGGGAAGAGAATAAGTGCTGTATATTTTGAATCAGGGATCTAAAAATGTAATGAGTGCATCGTGTGCTGCTCTGCTTTCTAATTCTGTTTCGCATAGGAGTTCTTTCTTCTTCAGACCAATAGGCTGTCCACTCAAAGCACCACAGAAAGTCAGAAATTCTTCAGGCTGCTTTTGCAACCGATACTTTCTCCTTTGTCCAGATAAAAAAAACCAGATGAGTTGTTCAGAATGCAACAACATTTTGGAGTAGCCTAAAGTTAAAAAATTATCATTTTCCTTCTTAGAAAAATACTTACATGCAGAGTGCTGAGATGAAATCTGGAACCCTTTGAAATCAAAATATTTCCCATAAATTTTAAGAGAGAGAAATTTCTCATTAATCTTTCTGCCTTCAATTATTTATTTTCTGACGAGTCGTACCATTTTGAATGACGCACCTACAGAGAGGACCAAGGCAAAAGTACATATGCTTGTTTCTTCATTTTCATGGGGAATTAGTCAGACCTCTTCAGCTATGCTTCAGAATGAAGAAATGTGGGATTTTTATGGTTTGCCTAGTGAATTTAGTCAAAAGTGTCTCTGTGTTTGTGCCCTGTGGGAGAAGCTTTTAATAAGCCTTAATAAATGAGTAATCATGTGTATGCATCTTCACTTTTGCCTGCTAAGACTAAATAGAGCTGTTTAACTCCCTCTCTGCTAGTGAATCACAGCAAGGATTTGAAGTGTTGAGGGAGTTTCTTCATTCTGCACGATATATTCATTGAATTCCTTGATTAGTGTCTTTTCATTTTATCAGTGAACACTTCCCTGAATTTCAATTAGGTGTTTCCATTGAGGAAATGGTGAGAAAAAAAGTGAAGTGTTTCAGTACTGGTAGTAGTCAAGTGAAACAATGCTTTTCCAGGTTGAGTGTCAAAACCAGGAATATTTTCTTTAACAGCATGTTTAAATTTTTGAATATTTTGTTTATGTGCATTTATTTCCAACATTGTGAACATACTTTGGCAGGTGCCTAGTCTTTCCATGCCCAGCTATACGCTTGGTAGGAAATTTATCTACAAAAACCTGTTCAGCAGCTGCTTGGTTACAGAAGGGATGCTTCCATTGCTGCCTGCTACCTCAGAGGCTGAATTGATCACTTTTATTTTCAGCTGGCTAGCTGGTTTGAAAGAGGGTTAGCTAATTTGGAATCTTTTCATGGTGCAGACTTTCTAAAGTGTACCTCCTCCTTTCCAACTAAAATTACGCAGTCTGAATCACTGGCATCAAAGCATCTTAGAACAACAAAAGTTAGTGGTGCCACCTGCAGTTTTGATGGAAGGAGAAAGGTGTTTGCTGATTCGTGTGCTCTCAAAGGATTTAATGAGGATAAGTTTAACTGGCAATATTGCATTTCTGTATCGACTGTTTCAGATTAAAACAAGATACATACATCTGTTGATTAGAATAAAAAAAGCTGGTGGTTTGTTCTTTTTGTTTTATTTTTTTTTAAACATTTCTTTTAGATAAAATGACCTAAAATAATCACAGTGATATGAAGACTAAGGAGTGGGGAGGGATTCAATGTCGGAAGTCACTCTGCTTCATTGCTACATCTAATGCCTCATGATGAACTATGTCTTCTTATTCTCTTTGGATGTGCATGGTTTTTAAGGTTTTGAGTTAAATGGATCTATGGTAGGCTGGCTCTTGGGTGCGTCTCACCTTCTTTTCCAGAGGATAAATGTGGGAGAAAAAGTGCATAAGGGTGTTATGCAAACATTTGAGCTCATTCCTAACAAACTGTCTGGAAGCTTAGAGAAAAGCCATGCTTGTTCATTGCTCTGCCTAAGCTGCAGAAGGAGTGATGCTGTTTCTGACAGAGCATTGTACTGTGGACAAATATACTCCATCTTTTCATCAGTCCAAATTTCTAGGTTGTTAAAAGGCTGAATAACCTGCTGCCACAGAGCTTCTTTAACCCCTACCTTACACTGTGAAATTAAGGCATTTTTTTCCCCAAACTAGATCTTAACTAGAGTCAATCTAAGAGACATTTTATATCACATTTGGCCTCTTTTTAGCTTTGAGAGTATATAGCCAGCTGGTTAGAGGGATATCCATTGATCTAGTTTAGAGATTTTCTGCTTTGAGCTGGTCACAAACTCTTAAGATATTGGAGACTGAATGAATCTTTCTCAACCTGTCAGGTCAAAACTGTTTTACTCTTTATTAGTAATCATTCACTGGGGTATGTAGACTAAAAGCTACAAAAACGATTGCAGAGTTTTATCTCAAAGGGATTCATTTGGGCAACAAAGATCACTTATTTATAGATGTGAACTACGTTTGGTGGGAATCCCCTCCACAGAAGTGCCCAGTAGCAGAAAGGAGACACTCAGCGTGATCATCTCCAAGGTGAGTGCTCTGGTTCATGGGGACGGTATCTGCATTTCTGTGATTTTTTGGTGTAATATTGATTCCTTTTTCAGAATGGTGGGAGAGGTGAGGGGGGAAGTATGAATGAGATGCTCAAGCAAAAATCAAATACTTGCGGGCATTTTTTTCTTAGCTGTCACAAGTAGTTCCCTGCCAGCTCAGTGGCATCTGTGAAGCCTATAATGTTCTTCTGGGGGGACAATGAGTCTAACTTGGGGCTGTGAACTTTAGCTGACTATAGAGACCCTTTGTGGATCTAGTTTTTATTATTTCTCTTCTTTAGCTCCCACAAGCAAAACAGAGGAAAACAGCACTTTTCTGTTTTTGGACTGTTGTGAAAATAAATACATTAAAGCTTGTGTAGTATTCAGATATTAATGTAGTTATACATATCTAAATAAAGTAAGAGTGAGTCACCAACTGTGAGTCCCGTATGACTGTTATTTAGCTTTATGCATTCATGCTAACCAGCTAGAGGAGAGTCCAAACCATTAATTTGGCACGAGGGAATCATACATCTCTGAATCAAACAGATTCTTTAGCCATAGTAGGTGGGGATTTTTAGGTTGGAACACTAATGATAACTCATTAAGACACAAGGAAAGTGCAATTATTTTGTGCTGTAAAAAGATACAAGTGACTGTGACAGTCCCACCACAAAATTCATGGCAAAGGTAAATCATGCAGTTTTATGTGACCATTTCCATTAACTTCAGGTAATATACCTTATAGTCCATGATAATGTTCAGTATTTTGAATGAATTTAATATTTTTCCCCTCAATTTGAGAGACTGTGTGCTGTTTCTTAAGTTTCTGTTCCGCTGAACCATGTTATTAATAAAATCTGTTTTCCCTACTTGCTAATTCTATTGACTTCAGTTGGTCAGTTTGTACGAATCAGGCAAAAGACTGTATCATTTCTGTTGCTTAGATACTAAGAGAAAAATATTGTCCTATTTCCACATGTGTAATTCTTCATCAGAAGTGGATATATTTTCTTTTTATTAATGGTATAAATATACAGAACAGATTTCAGGGGGCAAACAGTGTTTGAAAGTAGGAGAAAAGCAGAAAGGAAGGAACAGAACAAAAAGAATATTCATAATTTAATATAACATGGTCTTAACACTGTTTTCAATTATACCCATATTCCAGTAATATGGGATTTTCAATTTTAATGAAATAGCTCATGATTTACCTTGCACTGTGTGTCTTCATGTGTGTGAGTGGGAGGCTTTCATCCTAGCATTTCATCCTAGTGTGGTTTGACATCATCCATTTAAGCCACCCGGTGTTTGCCTCATCCTGTGCCATCCAGAGAGATCATGAAGCTCTGTGGCACAGGTAAAGGAAGAAATTTCCCGTACCCAGTGTTTTCTTGAACACTGAATGTATTCCAATCAGATCACACACAATTTTCAGTTGTCTTTCAGATATTTCTTAATTAAAAAGATTACTTGTTTTTATGTATCCAAGGACTCCAGAACTGCCATTGTTTATAATAAGAAAGTAAAATTCTATCATGCCACTTTATCACTGATATAGTGATGTTACAGTTGCCACTGTTCCCTGAAATACTCCTGACCTCCTTAAGAAAAAATACTGCAGGGTAGCAGAAAGGAAGTGCAATTCTTTATGCATTGGTGTTTGTTTACCTTATCCATTTTGTTAATTTATTAAGTAGATTTTGACATTAACTGTTTTTTCTTTGAAGACCTGAAAATGCACTTTATTAAAACCAACCTACCCATAGTCTAATTTAGTACGCTGCTTATTTAAATACCTGTGATGTTAGAACTCTGTTGCTACCTCAAGAGTGTTCAAAAAATTTCTAATCTAAAGGAAAATAGTCAAAGAAATGTCACTGGAAATAAATGATATGTAGTTATAATCTAATTAAACTGGGGAGCATGAGACCTAATAGTCCTAGACTAATTTCAGTTTCAAGTGGACTAGAGGACAGAGAGGTATGTGTAAAAGGTGGTACTAAAATCTTGTTATTAATTTCTAAAATTCCTTTCATGGTTCAATACAGTAAAGGGACTATTTGTGCTAAGATTTTTCCATCTTTTGCGTCTTTTAAAGAGACTGATCCCTCATAAAAAACAGTTTACCCTCTTCTTCATGTATCTAGACCAAGATCAGAGAGAATTTCACCTCATTAGGTGAGACATTTTCCATACTTCCTCTCCACATGTACTCCTCTCTTCAGTATGTTTTTTTCTGAGTGTAGAGAAAATCATAGGAGGTCTTTTGAGAAAATTGGATAAAGAAATGAGAATTACCTATCAAAAGAACTTTTAACTTGAGAACCAGCAGAGAACAGCACTGCACCCAAAATCCTGTAGCGTATCTAGCTGAAAACACCTGACAAATAAAGATTATTGAAGGATAGAGTCTGAGATTAAAATAGTTAATTTGAGATTTTAAATATTTTTTTTTTTTTTTAAGGGTGGAATGCAAAAATCCTATCCAAGAAAACTAAAAAGAGTTGCCTTCACAGAACTGGGATCAGTGTGAAGTAGTAGAAAACTACTTTAGAAACTACTTTTTGTTTGTTTGTTTTGAAAAGGATTGGCACATGTTAGATCTCTGGAATCTTTGTAGTATCGATTTTAAGGATTTCACCTGTAAAAAGGAGCAGATTCTATGTAGTCATTTGTTAAAGCAAACAGATGTTGTTTCTTAAATATGATTTATTGGTGTACACCATCTTGAATGAGTTTATCACATATTTATTCACAGGTGCAAATTGTACATTGAGCTCATTTTTGAGCTCAACAGACCAGTTTTGCTCATTTCAGTTTCAAATGCCATCTGCCTCCAGATGCAACCTGCAAAGTAAGGCAGAAAAGAAAGAGGAAAGAGAAGAAAAGAAAGAAATATGCATCAGGGCATTCCAAGGAAATCAAGAATTGGCACAGGAGGACGTCACATCCAGCCCAGCTGAAGTGCCTC
>NW_008601502.1:0-1133 GCF_000691845.1 Merops nubicus
GGGGTACAGACTTGCCCTGGTTTCCGATCCTATCCAGAGATGTGCATACTCGCTCTCCTCTGAGCTAAATGGTTCCTTTGAATTAATATAAATATTTAATGCTTGGCATATCCAGTCCTCAAAAGATCCAGATATAGGCCAATATTAAATGATCTCCTCTAATGTGTTTCCTGCCCCAAACCTCCACAGTGAATTATTTCTCCCTTATCTTTACCCCGCCTAGAGGGATAATTGTTCCAGTATTTAAGCATTAGTCCTAGAGGACTATCAAGTGGTACTCGGGGCAGCTTAGCTTTCTACTCTGCCCTGCTGCCCATGGGATCAGAAGACTTGCTCTTCTTCTGTCCCATCTTCCGGAGGGCCTTCTCGCACACACACACTCGTTCCCCCAGTTCGTGGCCCAGTCCCTCGCGGGAGATGGGAACCGCACTACTGAGGGCTCCACACTCACTTCGTCCCAACGGGACGTCTCCCAGCAGTGCCCTCCGGGGTACCCAACCCCAACCGAACGTCTCACCGGCCTACACTCACCCACTGCAGGGTCTGCCTTCGGATCTTCGTGCACAAAGCTCAGGGGGTTGCGTTCCCCCAGTTCGTGGCCCAGTCCCTCGCGGGAGATGGGAACCGCACTACTGAGGGCTCCACACTCACTTCGTCCCAACGGGACGTCTCCCAGCAGTGCCCTCCGGGGTACCCAACCCCAACCGAACGTCTCACCGGCCTACACTCACCCACTGCAGGGTCTGCCTTCGGATCTTCGTGCACAAAGCTCAGGGGGTTGCCGGCTTTGATTTGCTTATTGCCGAATTGAGGTTCGTCGGTAGAGGCGTTGGGACGAGAGCTGCCAAACGGGGCACTGAACTCAGTGGGGCGCCTCCCCCGAGGGGGGGTCTACCCCAACGTGTTCTCTACCCGAGTCACAGCACCACATTTGTTGTAAGATTTCCCAGTTTAAAGAACAGAGATGACAATGCCATGGGGGGTGCGAATCCCCTCGGAGGGTGTCCCCCTCCCTCCCCGTCACCCCGCCACCGTGCCACGCACCTCTCTGTCTGCAGCAGGGAAAATCAGGTGGCCAAGCTGGGGCTCCTCGTGGTCATCCTCAGCTTCCTCTTCATGAAGGGCAACTCGGC
>NW_008601503.1:0-8343 GCF_000691845.1 Merops nubicus
GGAAGAGCAGTCAGGCAAAATGCAGGTAAATTAATAGATGCTGGCTTGAATCAGTGCTTTCCTCTGTTCCTCATATAATTCTTGCAAAGCATTGCCAACAATAATTATCATCCCGCAGGGAACGCTCGAGGATCAAATCATCAGCGCCAACCCACTGCTGGAGGCCTTTGGAAATGCCAAGACCGTGAGGAATGACAACTCCTCACGCTTTGTAAGTTGCTGCTTAGACAAAAGGCCCTCTTCATTAGAACAGTAGTGATGGGCTTGTGATTTTCTCACATAAGGAGATAGCAATGAAATGCACTCAGGCTAAAATCCTTTTTCTTCCCTTTCACAGGGCAAATTCATCAGAATCCACTTTGGAGCTACAGGCAAACTGGCTTCTGCTGACATTGAAACCTGTAAAAGACTTCCCTGATCTGATCACATTCTTTCCCAAATTCCTACCCCTTCTTGCAGTCTTATGTCTTACTCTTTCTACCTTTCTTGCCAGACCTGCTGGAGAAGTCCAGAGTCACTTTCCAGCTTAAGGCAGAAAGAAGCTACCACATATTTTATCAGGTCACCTCCAACAAGAAGCCAGAGCTAATTGGTAGGAGAGTTCACTGAGATTTTTGGAGGAAGATCAGTGAGAAACATTTAACTACATTAAAAGACCAATGAAATTTAACCCATGAACTCATTTGTTTTCAGAAATGCTCCTCATTACCACCAATCCGTATGATTTCCCTTTTGTGAGTCAAGGTGAAATCACTGTTCCCAGCATTGATGACAAGGAAGAGCTGATGGCTACAGATGTAAGTCACTTTCCAAGCAGGTCAATCGGCACAGGTCATGCATCACATAACATGCAAGTATTTCACTTTACTGATTGTACTACCAGAGTGCCATTGACATCCTGGGCTTCAGTGCTGATGAGAAGACAGCCATCTACAAGCTGACAGGGGCTGTCATGCACTACGGGAACCTGAAGTTCAAGCAGAAACCAAGAGAGGAGCAGGCAGAGCCGGATGGAACAGAAGGTATTATCAAACTCAATAATGAACACTTCTGTAAGCTACTACAGATGTGCAAGACAGCAAAAGTTCTTCTTGGACTTTAGGACCCCAAGGAAAACAGTAAGCTGGAAAAATCTGTCCTTTGTCCATCAGAAACAGTTGTAAGCTCTGGATCTGAAAAAGAACAGAGACATCCTCTCTGTGTTTATCCTAAATATTGGATGCTTTTGATCACCTGAAGGTAGATCAGCACCTGCCTATTGTCACTGCAGCTCCTGAGCTATGCAAGCACTACTCAGACGGGAAAGGTGCAGCTTTCAATTTTGTGCCAGGAGTTTTTTGAAAATATCATTACTTCCTACATGCTTCAATGAGATTTTCAAACATAAATTCTTCTAGAAAAGCTCAATATTCATAATGAATCTGTTACCAGGATTCCCTCTATGGGTCTGTAAAGAGATTTCTAAGAACAGAGATCTGAATTCTGCAGCCTTTAGAGAGTTCCCTGGGATTCAAAGTCAATGTGACACTAAATTCTTCCCTTTTCTTGTCTTCTCAGTTGCTGACAAGGCTGCCTATCTTATGGGTCTGAATTCAGCTGACATGCTCAAGGCCCTCTGCTACCCCCGAGTCAAAGTTGGGAATGAATATGTGACCAAAGGGCAAACTGCACAGCAGGTAACAAATGTGGTAACCTGGAACCATGTTTTGAATTAAGATCCTTTTGATTCTCCTCTGCTCTGTGTGGTAACTCCAGGTATTTATTTTTCTTATAGGTGCACAATTCAGTGGGTGCTCTGGCAAAGGCTGTCTATGAAAGGATGTTCCTGTGGATGGTTGTTCGCATCAATCAACAGCTGGATACCAAGCAGCCCAGACAGTACTTCATTGGTGTCCTGGACATTGCTGGCTTTGAGATCTTTGATGTAAGTAACAAAGATTTGGCAAGAACTATTTGGAAGTGACAACTGGATGTTAGTACCAATCTGAGATATATTATAAAAGAAGATGTAATGTCATCACATAATTATGTGCAATTGTTTTGTCTTTTTTCATCATGAAGTAAAAAAACAACCTTTTAAAGGTCTTACTTCAAGATGTGCAAACTCTAAAGTACAGAACGGTCGAATAGGAAAAATATTTTCACACTTTTATCAATGAGATAAAATCATTGTGGACAATTAATTTGATGCATTTCTCTGTCTTTTTATATAGACATAAAGCAGAATGCACAGACATGATGATGAAGAAGACAACTTCATTTTTTATTTTTAAAGCATAGGTTTTGCAATTATTTCTGTGTCTTGCAAATATGGGTCTTTCTTATCTTATTTCCAGTTCAACAGCTTTGAGCAGCTGTGCATCAACTTCACCAATGAGAAACTGCAACAGTTCTTCAACCACCACATGTTCGTGCTGGAGCAAGAGGAGTACAAGAAGGAAGGAATTGAATGGACATTCATTGACTTTGGGATGGACTTGGCTGCCTGCATTGAGCTCATTGAGAAGGTATCATTCTTGTTCAGGTGCATTTCATACATGAAGATTCTATAATTACTTGGCCTCATTTTTGGCCTTGGGTCCAAATATTTACCTTTTGTTGTTCAGTATATCCCATTAGGTATTTATACAAATTGATAAGAGCCCCTAAGGCCTTCTCTTTTCCAGGCTGAACAGTCTCACCTCTCTCAGCTTCTACTTGTATGTCAGTTGTTCCAGTCATTTAAATATCTTCATGGCTTGTCATTGGTCTCATTCTACTCTGTCCAGGTTTCTCTTGTACAAAGGAGCCACAAACTGGAGACAGCACTCTAGATGTGTCTCAGTAGAGCTGAATAGAGGAGAAGGTTCACATCCCTTGAGCTGTGAGCAACATCCTTAATGCAGCCCAGGATGAGCTGGCTGCCTTTGTGGCAAGGGTGTATTGTTGGCTCATGTTCAGTTTGTCTAAGATGTGTGTGTGCTTTGGATCTCTCTGGATAAGAAGGTAGTGCTCTGATTTTATAAAGCATGTTCTCAACACAAACCAAATTAATTTCCATTAACCTTTATATTTCATTTGTTGTTAAAAAATATAAGTATCAACATGTTTAATCTCACTTTCTAGCAGACAAGGCAAAAGAATAATAATCTTTTCTGACGTGTCTCTAGTCTGTGTTCCACCACTCTGCCTAGGTCGAGGTCATTACTGTCCTGAAAACTAAATTACAATCCTTATCCTTTGTTAATTTCCTCCAGCCCATGGGCATCTTCTCCATCCTGGAAGAGGAGTGCATGTTCCCCAAGGCAACTGACACCTCTTTCAAGAACAAGCTCTATGACCAGCATCTGGGCAAGTCTAGTAACTTCCAGAAGCCCAAACCTGCCAAAGGCAAGGTTGAGGCCCACTTCTCCCTGATACACTATGCTGGTACAGTGGACTACAACATCACTGGCTGGCTGGAGAAGAACAAAGACCCCCTGAATGAAACTGTCATTGGATTGTACCAGAAATCATCACTGAAAACACTGGCCTTACTCTTTGCCAACTATGGTGGAGCAGATACAGGTTGGTTCTATGAATCCTGTATTTTTTTTTACGGCTTACAAAAAGGAACCAAAAAAGTCAAAATCAAAAGATTAAAATCTGTTTTACTTATTTTCAATTTTGCAGAGGCTAGTGCTGGCAAGAAAGGTGGCAAGAAGAAGGGTTCTTCCTTCCAGACTGTCTCAGCTCTGTTTCGGGTACAGTAGCAATTTCACTATTTCTTGTTAAGATAAGGAGTAAACCCACCATTTAATATGGCTAAGTTTTTTTTTTTGTTTAGTTCTTAGTTCAAGACCTTGATACTCTTGGGCCATATTTTGCTAGGAATCAATCCACTCTAATCTATTTATGCTCCAATCCACCAAATGCACAAATTTTCTATTTGTACACTTGTCCCAGGATGATGTTTCCAGATGGAAGAATGTCATTGAGAAAACTTCTATAATATGTCTAAAAGAAATCAGATTTCCTTCAGATGCCACCTCTGACTTCGGAACCTTTTATTGCCCTTTACCAACATCCTGCCCACTGGAGGATGACCTATTTACTCCCTAGTTTTTCTCCATGATGCAGGGATTAATCTCTTATAGCTGAAACACCACCATTACTTGGGTTATGTATTTGTAAGATGTCAGATACTTGACAAATCTTTGTCATAACCAAGTCTTTCTGCCTGTCTGCTCCGTACACTTCTGCCACGTCAAATAGCTAGTCTCTCCTGAGGATATTTATGACCATATTCAGCCTTCATTTACGACTTCCTTCTTGATATAGCCTGATTTCTTCTACATATCTGCTACCATATGTATGATTCTTGATCACCTGACAACCTCTAGCCAGTACTCTGAAACAGGACATGGGCATGTGTTTATATATCCCAAGAAAAAATAATCCTAGTGGTAGTGCCTTTGCCTTGCAAGTGGGAAATTATTGCCAGCATGTATCATTCAAAAATAATGTAATAAGCCTATAAAGGTTATAAGTGCTTAAGAGGTAATATTATAGAAGAAATATTATTTGCTGCATTTGGGTTGCATTTGTTATGTTTTCAAACTTTCTCACACTATCCCTCTTGTTTAGACGTGTTAGTGTTGTTAAGACCTCTTAAGGTTTTGGCTTCTTAATCTACGTACTCTGAGATGTCCCCTGGAGGCACCTGCTTCCTTCTAGTAACTATAGACAATAATTATTTATAAATAAGTAGAGATGTTAATTACAAAATAGGGATGGGATTCCTATCACCTTATTCACATCTTACCTTATAAGATAAACATGTAATGTAGACATATAAAACTCAGCTTGTCATTTTTATTCCTTTTGCTTTCAGTGGGGAAAACAGGAATGTCCATATGTCTTAAGTCCATATTGTCATATGCTTCAGATTGCCTCACAGGGCTACCACCAGATTAACTATCTACTTACATCCAATGGAAGATGCAATTTGTAATCAAATCTGTAATGAAAAATCATCATTTGTAATGAAGGCATTCCACTGAAGTCAGTGAAATGTATTAAAACTGTGTCTAAGAGTACAGTATATCCTACAGATTAGTCAGAAGAAACTTTAGATATGAAATTATTAACAGTAAAGATATGTGGGAAGTAAGAAAAAAAATCATGCAGGGGGCTTCAGTTAAAGATTCTGCAAGCTAATTTTTGCCAGATACCTCATTATCTCATTTCAGAGGGCTTGATGGTTATAGTGGAAATTGCATTTCCTGATATAAACTTTTGTTAATGACTCTCCCAGGAGAATTTAAATAAGCTGATGACCAATCTGCGAAGCACCCACCCCCATTTTGTACGTTGTATCATCCCAAATGAAACAAAAACACCTGGTAAGAGACTCACATATAGAAGGTTTTCAATATAGTACAGGTCTTCCCCTCTGTATTACAGAATATAGCATATATTTACGTTCTGAATTGCCTAGGTGCCATGGAACATGAACTGGTGCTTCACCAGCTGCGGTGTAACGGCGTGCTAGAAGGCATCAGAATTTGCAGGAAAGGATTTCCCAACAGAGTCCTGTATGCAGATTTTAAACAGAGGTCAGACTTCTTCTCCTTACTGGGTCATTTTTTCCATCCTGAGTAGCTTGTGAAATTTAAATTTCACCTCTGGTGACTAGAGCCCTCTCTAAAGTTTATGTTTATCAGTCCTGCTATGTTCTCAGCAGTTCTACACTTTCTCGCAGTGTACCAGCCAGTTGGTCTCAACAACAGAACTCTTCATATTCATAGAATCATAGAATTAAGAGGTTGGAAAACACTCCTAAGACCATTGAGTCCAATGCAAGTCTTTACATTTTCTCCCCCAGATACAAAGTATTAAATGCAAGTGCTATTCCAGAGGGACAGTTCATTGACAGTAAGAAGGCTTGTGAGAAACTTCTTGGATCCATTGACATAGACCACACTCAATATAAATTTGGTCACACCAAGGTATAAGAACTGTTTTTTTCAAGGACTATGTGTTTTTGGTTTGCATGGCTTTAGAATGATACTCAGATTCTCCAGATAGTATATAAAATGATCAAATTTCATACTTAAAGTAAATATTTTTCATATTTAAAAGAAATCAACAAAGTACTTATTGACTGAAGAAAAATAGAATTGAAATTCATTGCCATAGGATGATTTAATTATGCGTTAATTAAAAGTTCCTAATTTAAGACAAAGTTGTAGAATAAAAGAATCAAGGTTTAAAAAAACTAAAAGCTAAATATGTGGCTATTATAATTCCACAACTGCAGGTAACTGGAAGCGTGGAGGTATAAAAGACAATCTATCACTACATACATACTCTATGTTCTTTTGCTCTTTTGCTTAACTTCCCATATTATCTGCCACGGGGCGGGTACTGGGCTACACTGAACAATAAGCATTACACCTACACCACATTTTCATGTTCTTTCCAAAGGTGTTCTTCAAAGCTGGGCTGGTAGGCCTCTTGGAAGAGATGAGGGACGAGAAGCTGGCACAGCTCATCACCCGCACACAGGCCAGGTGCAGGGGCTTCCTGATGAGAGTGGAGTACCAGAAAATGGTGGAGAGGAGGTAGATATTTCTTCTTAGGTTGACTGTATTTGGCTTCTTGTATCATTAGAGCCTAAAAATTGAATAAGAATTTGACTTACCTTTCAGAGAGTCCATTTTCTGCATCCAGTACAACATTCGTGCATTCATGAATGTGAAGCACTGGCCCTGGATGAAGCTGTTCTTCAAGATCAAGCCCTTGCTGAAGAGTGCAGAGTCTGAGAAGGAGATGGCCAACATGAAACAAGAGTTTGAGAAAACTAAGGAAGAGCTTGCCAAGTCTGAAGCAAAGAGGAAGGAGCTGGAGGAGAAAATGGTGAAACTAGTGCAGGAGAAAAATGATCTGCAGCTCCAAGTGCAGGCGGTGAGTACAACCAGTGTATATCACCCTAACTGAAATATGACTACCAGGATATTTACTATTACATTTTCAAAGGCACATAGAAACTACAATTTAATTCAATTCAGTTGTATTGCATTAAGTGGTGCTCTTAAAAATAGCACTATTTTCAGTAAGGGCTGTCAGGAAACTGTAGTCAAGACATTACACGGGTGAGATTTTTCTATTGTGTATGCTGAGGTCTCTGTCATTTACATTTGCAATCAAGAAACTTTACTTTTATCAATATAATGTTTATTTTTCTAGTAATTTTCCCCAGCCTCTCCAAAACTACACATGCCTGTTCTTATATACACATGATTAGGAATTCTTAGGACAAGTTAAGTGGACATTTTATTCCTCTCTTTAATCTCCAATTCAATGAGATAACTTTCTGTTCTAGATGGTGGCTTAGCTGTTACAAACATTGCTATAATGTAATATTAACGAACTGAAAGGAAACAGAATTTAGTATTCTCACTCACCCTCCTAAATCATTACATAATAGTATATGTGGTATGTAAGTGGTGTTGCAATGCCATGGTTTCTACATTAAATGAATCACAGAATAAAAAAGACTGTATCCTCAAAGTAATGCTATGTAACATGTGTGACACATAGGAAAATTTACATGACCTCATTTTTAAAGGATCTTGACTTGTAAAAAGATGAAAAAATCCACTCACTACTAAAATTAGAAGTTTTCTTTCTTATTAGTTCTAATTGACTGAAACTCAAGATGAAATATAACAAATACTGCAGGACATCTTCTGGAAAAAAAAAAAAAAGACCAGAGACAAATTTTCCAGGAACTCCTTTTCTTCTTAGCTGATGAGGGTCTCACAGAGAAGAGCCAAAGCTGCTGAATGCTGAGTATTTTTGGGCTATGATGATGAAAAATCAAAATCAGAAACAGTTGCTCCAGAAAGACAGTAGGGTAAAAAAAGAGATAAACAGGAATGACGTAATTTTAACCGTAACTATGGTATTGCTATGCATCTTGGCACATGGCTATAGCTTGGCACTTCATAACTGTGGGAGGTATTCCCATGATTAAACCTGAACTTATATACTTTGTTCTAATGTTTGATGTTGTGGGTTAATATTGGATTCCATACCTTGCACAAATACGTAAATAGTCTGGTCTTCATTTAGATTAAAAATAATTTTATTATTTGGTTTTAGCTTTCAAAACTAGCTGTTTCCAAACCAGCAATATAAAATGAGTTCTATATTTTGTTTCATGTTTGGAACATAAATCAAAATTTAACTACAAAATCCAGGACTCAAAACTATGTTGATATTCTCTGAAAAAAAAAATCAAAAACAAACACCTCCATAAAAAGGTATTTTCCTTACCAGGAAGCAGATGCTTTGGCTGATGCTGAGGAAAGGTGTGAC
>NW_008601504.1:0-768 GCF_000691845.1 Merops nubicus
AAAGCTCTTTGGTCTGGGTCTTCATCTGGATTCCAACTACACTACATCTCCTCGGGAATAAATTTATCTATCACTGGCAAGTCACTGCCAGGGATTCCAGGCACTTTGTGGGTTTTTTTGTGTTCTGGAGACTGCTCAGCTTCTCCGTTGTCCTGCGGTGTTGGCAGTTTGGATTGGGATTTCTTGATGGCTTTAGTTCATGGATATCCATTTATTTCCTGGTCATGCTTAGGCAGAAGTAGAAACTTCTCAACCATAAAGGCACTGTTGTCATACTCAAGTTCCTGAGGGCTCAGGACAGACCACTGAATGGAAAAGTTAAATAAGGAGTGGAAAAATCAGAGTTACTGCTGTTGGCTCTTCAGCAGAGCTGTCTGACTTCTCCCACTGGACTGAGCCTGTTTTTCCCTTGCTGAAGGGTAACAGTGATAGTGATAATGTGCATGTGGACTGTTCTGCATTGAAAATTTTGGCTGTCTGGCTGGGTTGTACTAGTTGGGAGTATGCAGGAGAACACACATCAAACTCTCATCCATGCTGGCCCTAAAATAATTTCAATAATGTAAGAGAAAATAAAACTATACAACTTATTTAGGTAGCTGAGAAAGCAACTCCTTCAATGGCATGAATGGCACCTCCATTACTGAAATATTTTTGTTATTGATATAGCTATATATATATATTTTGGAATATATATCCTTTCAGTGTAGACACAACTAAAGGAACTGGATGTCCAGCTCACTGAGAAGGTCACCTAAGTACCTAACT
>NW_008601505.1:0-2360 GCF_000691845.1 Merops nubicus
GGCTCGTTGGGATCGAGTGCTTTTAGCTGTTGCTCTGGAGGCCTCCCTGCACCACTTGGCTTTTCTGCTGGTTTGGTTCCGTGTCTCTGCTGGGGCTGGGAGAAAAAGCCCATGAGCATCCTGAGCATCTGGCTCTTGCTACCACACGGCCCTGTCGGGTGAGGGAGGTTTCATTTTCAGGGCCTGGGCAAACCCCCCCCTGCCTGGGGCAGCATGTCTCCCACACCCCAGCACTGGGCACATTCCTGTGGGTACCAGATTAGAGGGAACATGTATGACCAGGCAGATCCTGCCCGCACGCTGCGTGCCAGCCCTGCCGGGACCCCAGGATCCAGCTCTGCCAAAACCACCGCAGGCACCCGAGCGGGGCCCTGACCTTTGCTAACGGGGACACTCCCCACCTCCCTCCTGGCATTCCATTCCCAGTCCCACGGAATGACCTTCTCAGCAGCAGCGTGCCAGCCTCTGCCACTTCCAATTACCCACGGCTGCTCAGCACCACTGCCGCCCCTCGCCCGGCCACGGCACCAGGATGACACTGGGGGGGATGGGAGGGGACAATATTGCATCAGGGTCCTCCACTCTCCTGGCTCAAAGACCCACTGGCACTGCCCAGGGCTCCCCTGCCCTTGCCCCGGGGTGCTGGAGCCTCTTAGGTTTCCAGAATCATTATTAACCTGTTCGAGAGCTGTTCCCGCTCGCAGCTAAAATAGATCTTTAATCTCTGCCCAAAATAGCTCATTTGATGAGAGGCCTCCTTAAAGCTGACACATAAATTTAACCAGGCTGCCCGAGCCCTGCGTGAGGATGTCTGCAAACCCTCAACGGCACTGGAGTCGTGGGGGTTTTAATTCCATCATTACAGACACATCTGAGACCTTCTTTCTTCCCTTGGGTCGTTTGCACTGCTCAGGAGGCAATTTGCTCGTGTCCTTTCTCTGTGCCCCCATCCCAACCTCCCTGGCCCAACGAAAGGGTGTTGTGGGGTCTTTTCTGATGTTGATTTTCATGAACAATCCAAAGGATTTCTCCTTGGAGCTGCCTCAGGAGCAGGAAACTCATCTCTGGGTGGGATGGGAAAGACCTTTCCTTGGTCTGTCCAGGTCCCAGCGTGGGATCCCAGCTCCCAGTGCCCCTCTGTCCCTGGTGATGTGCACTGGTGAGCTCTGTGCCATCCTGGTGTCGTGGCAGCCCCAAAAAGACACCGTTCTGCTGGCAGTGGGGCAGCAAAGTGTTTCCTCTGTAAGCCAAGGCAGGGTCTGGGGAGGTGGGACAGGAGGATGCTCCCCATGTCGGAGCAGCAACGGGCTCAGGCTGGGGTTGAGATGGGGACATGGGCAGTGCCTGGCCCCACGTGCCTTCTGGTGGCCCCAGTGCTGCAGGGGACAGTCCCATCCCCGTGCAGGCTGCTCCTGGGAGAGGCTGGTGCACCCGTGTCCCCTGTGGGATGTCCACCTGCATCCCACTGGGACGCCACCTGCATCCCTGTGGGATGTCTCTGTTGGGATGTGTCCCCTCTCCTCCTGGGGCTGCTCTCTGCAGCCTCTGTGTCGTGTTGTGGGGGGGATGATGGGGAAGCTGGGGTGCGGGTGCCCCCGGGCACACAGCTGAGCAGGGTCCAGCTGCCAGGTTTGGCCCCTCAAGCTGAGGGCGCAGCTCTGCTCGGTGCCAGCTGGGTCCTGGGCTCACCCTGGGCACCTTCCCCGTGTCTCTACAGGGCACGGGTCGCTCCCCCAGCCCCCTGGAGCCCCCCACTCCCCTGGGGAGATCCTGAGCAGCAAAATAATCACTTCCAGCAGCATTATCCATTGCAAACCCCAGCCTCCAATTTTAATCAGAGGAGCTGGTGTCGCTTTAAGATCTGTGGGTTTTAAAGATCACAAGAGGGGTTAGAGAAAATTACCCTTGACTCTTACATGCTAATGTAATCTCTAACCAGATCTGCAGCGCTGCAGCTAAAATTGCTTTTTAGATTAACATTTAATTATTAACAGGGCCCCCTGAAAGGCCCGGGGCTGGAGCGCGCGGAGGGGAGCGGATTAGCCGGGCGGGGTGGGGAAGGTCGTGGTGTGCCCTGTGGCACCGTGCCCTGCTTTGTGCCACCCTCAGCCTCCAACCTGCTGCTTCGTGCTGGGGGACCGTTGCCGTGTCTGGGGGGGCACAGATCGGCTGCAGGCTGGGAGACAGGCAGGAGCTGGCACCGCGGTGGCACCGGGCGAAACCCCTGGCATAGAGTGGGCACCCTCTGTGTGCCTTCCTCCCCCAGCACCTCCTCCTCACCCTCACAGGGTGATGGGGTGGTGGGAAACCAGTTCTGATGGGGTGTCCACGGGGCCCTGGGACGGTGGTGGCGTGCCAGG
>NW_008601506.1:0-570 GCF_000691845.1 Merops nubicus
TCACATGCTACTCACACGTGTGCACTGGACACACACGGCACGTTACACGTGTGTGAGCTGTACACACACACTGCACATGGTACTCACATGTGTGCACCGGACACACACTGCACATTACACGTGTGCACTGTACACACACTGCACACACTACAAACACATGTGTGCACTGTACACACACACTACACATGCTACACACACTACACACATGTGCACTGTACAGACACCGCACATGCTACACACGTGTGTGCACTGTACACACACCTCACATGCTGCACACACGTGTGCACTGTACACACACTGCACACACTACAAACACATGTGTGCACTGTACACACACACTACACATGCTACACACACTACACACATGTGCACTGTACAGACACCGCACATGCTACACACGTGTGTGCACTGTACACACACCTCACATGCTGCACACACGTGTGCACTGTACACACACTGCACACACTACAAACACATGTGTGCACTGTACACACACACTACACATGCTACACACACTACACACATGTGCACTGTACAGACACCGCACATGCTACACACGTGTGTGCACTG
>NW_008601507.1:0-232 GCF_000691845.1 Merops nubicus
CTCTGTGCCTGCTCCCCCGTGGTGTGCTGGGCAGGCTGTGAGGACACCCGTGCCCTGGGGCAGCTCCGTGGGAGCCCTCAGCACACAGGGGGCTGCAGACCAGCAGGGCACCCAGCCTGGCCCTGCCTGGGGCTCCCAAGGACATCCCCTCCTGGGGTGGGCAGGTGGCCAGGGAGCCCCAGGGGGGCCTCGGTGTGTTCAGTGAGGGAGCCACAGCCAGAGCCACAGCCCT
>NW_008601507.1:438-762 GCF_000691845.1 Merops nubicus
CTGAGCTCTTCCCTGGCCTCGAGCTAAACACATGCCCTCTCTTCCAGGTTTTGAGATTCCCGACGGGGATGCAGAGAAGTTAATGTGCCCACAAGAGATCGTGGATTACATCGCAGACAAGAAGGATGTTTATGAGTAACAGCACCTGGAGGCTGGGTGAGGAGGAGGGTGCTCCCGTGGGGGCTGTGGGGCGGGCAGGAGCCTGGCAGGGAGCTGGCTGCAGCTGCAGCTGCCTGCGCTGGGCCGCGAGGGTGAGGCCTGAGGGGTTTCCAGAGGGATCTGCTGGCAGCTTTCCCAGGGGATCTGCTGGCAGCTTTCCCAGAT
>NW_008601508.1:0-47674 GCF_000691845.1 Merops nubicus
CGGGCCTGAGCCGGCTGCGGGACTTGCGGGTGGTCATCTCGGCGTGGCCAGGGGCACTAACCTCGAGCTTGCCCGGGCGCCCCTGGGTTCTAGTGCTGGCGAACGGGACTGCTCAGCTGCTCGTCCCACTTTGCTTTCCTTCAGAAATAACGCCAAACCCCCTTTGCTTTACGGCGGGGGGTTTTTTTTTTTTTTTTTTGTAGTAAGGCTCTTTGTGTACGGTCCGTTACTTGGTTTTGCTTTCCCGAGGATTTGGATTGCGGAGGCTTTAAACGTTGACAGGTGTCAGTTTGCTTGCTCTCAGGATTCACACGGTTTAAGTGGAAAGAGGGGGAGTGAGAGTAGCTATGGTATAATTTTCTGGCCTTTAATCGCTGTGCATAAGATAAAGCTGATTTATAGGCTCCTTACCAACTAAACAGGCAGATGGCTTTACAAAGTTGGTCGCTAAAGACCTGACTTGGAATTTCCAGGCTTTATGCTTAGACTAGCAGAGTTCCTAGAAGTTAGCAGCTTCTTGGAGTATTGTTCTTGGCTGGAAGTAAACTGCTGACCTCAAAATACGTATTTCAGCTTGTACTTCCTGACAATTTCAATCTCTGCACTTGTTCCTGAAGGCACCTGACAAACCTTTTTCTGATCTTGCGGTCACTTTTATCCTTGAATTAAATATGTGCTTTCCTCACAAAGAGAAATACATAATTTATAGTTTCAAGTATACAGGTCACGCAAGCAGAGGAGTTCTCTAGACCACAAAATCTCTACTTAGCTGAAGATCAAACCTTTTGGCAACATACATAGTCATCTTTATCATCTCCTCCGTTTTGTTGTGTGTACTGACGCACTCCTAAATACCTATTTCTGCATAGCTTCCACAGGCTGGCTCACTGGTCAGCAGCTTGTGGCCTTGTCCGTGCCTGAAAGGGAGCTTGTCACTCACCTGCCTTGCTGTGGCAGTAATAATAATGGTACATCAGAAGCATTGGGAAAGCTTCGTTTGTTACCTTAGCACCTCATCCTTCACCTTCCGTAAAGTTTACTTTTCTATCTAAGATAAAACAAACAAATAGTTGTTGAAGGAAGGAGGAGAAAGGCAGCAGTGAGTTCATACACTGTCCACATTATATACTTTATTCGTTGATGTTGGAGAACTTGAAATGATTTTTCTTCTGTATGAAGTTATGCTTACCATTTATCAAATTAGAATTAACTGAGTAGCTGCACCGGAACATCCTTTTCAGCAGTGAGCATACAACGTAGCAAATATGGGAGTCCCTGTCACTGGTAATGGCATTGGTGAAGAGCACATACCAGGGGCTTGTTTTGGTTTAGCCCCCACCAAAAGCACTAGAAAGGAGCCACTGCTCTTTCCATTGTGGAAGAGAAAGCAGCTGATCTTTCCTGGCTCTTTGAGGGAAGGAGTGGCCATGTGCCTCCATCTGCAACGAGGGATGTATTTTGAAGTAACTAATTGCATGTTGGCAAAGGAAAAATCAGTCACGCTAGGACCTTGTGGATGTAGTAGTGTGGAAGTTAGTCATGTGAAATAATAAGTAGATGAGCAGAAATACTACTCTGGTGGAACGTAAAACTATCCATATAGAGGATAATAGAACGTAAAAGAATCTTGCATCAAAGCAGTGACTGAATCCTGTTCGACTTGTTGATCCTGGCTTAATTTGTTGAAAGTTTCCTGAGACGTGCACGTATGGTATGTTGAGTGATCGTTACACACTTGAGAAAATTGACCCCAGCCTGTCATCTTTTGACTTTTAATTTAACATGTTATTAGTTTGTAATAGAGCAAACCTGACTCTTGTTACTGGACAAAACTGTTCATGTGAAAGGAACAAGGTAACATAAAAGGTTTAAAACTCTTGGCGAAAGAATTCGGTCAAGGCATTGTTACTGTAAGCTATCACATTTTTGTCTCAGGTATGTAAGCAGGTTTTAATCATGTTACAGTAAAACACTGTAAACAATCTGAATTTTTTATGGCATGCTTGTTACCACAGTTTAGTGTTTCTGACAAAGCCTTTTATTAAACTTGTCTTTTAAACAAAATAATTTCAGAATCATACAGCTGCTTTTACATCCTAATCTGCATTTAACTCATGGAGAAAGACTGGTAGCAGGATAAAATTGCTAGTGAAATTAAAAGGCTTCCGTCTAATCCCAGTGATTGTGAACACAAGGAATGAGCTTGATCATGGGCTGTCAAATGAGGAAAGGTGTGTCCTCCTCCCCTTGCCCTCCCCTGTAACACCCAGCCAATATATTGCAGTAAGTCTCCAGGTCTTCAAGTTGAAGCTCTGTGTGTAAGAGAGGAACAGTTGCAAGGAAGAAGTCCCATTACAAGTCCTAGATAATTTTTTACAACGTAACAAGATGGATGTTTCTTAAAATTCAGCTAACAAGACATGTCCATACGAAAGCTGTAGAAGAACCCAGCATTAGTCCTGTGTTCCTTGTCTTTCCTCAGCTACACCTCTGAGCTGGGCTCTCACAGAAGAGGCTGCTAACCCCTCCTCCATAGAAAGAATTTGCCCAGGATGGAATTGCTGAAATAATATATTACAAAAGTTCTCCCATCTCTTTATTTAATGTGCCGCCTTTTTTTTAAGCGTGCAAAAGGTTACTTGGGTGACAGGTTTTCCTGTCTTGGTGTGATTTGTATAGCTGATGTGGGTCTCTAGTGCTTCATTAGATAATTATTTTTAAATTGTTAATGAAATTTATGAAAATATTCAGCAGAGCAAAATATCCATGCTGCTGAAGTGGTTGAAGTGGGTTTGCTTCCTAGTGTGCTTGAATGATTTAGTTAATTAAAATAACTGCACACTAGAGCCTTTTGTGTTGTGCTAAGTTTGTCTTTCTTCGTTGCATTTATTTCTGGGCATCAAAGAACACCTTTTATCTGACTGATATTTTGATAGCAGAACCAGTTCACTGTAGTGCCATTGTATAAATCAATTTGCTTTAGTCTGGTAGCAAAACAGGTTGTAAAAGTACACATTAGTAAAGGTGTACTGTGTTACTAGGCTGGCAAGCCTTTGATTAGTAAATTGGTACATGATCTGATTATCATTTTTTTGTGTTTATCTAAGGCAGATATCAGTTCCTGTGAATTCACTGAGTGTTTTAGTAACAGCTTCAAGAAATTATTTTAAGAATTATCAGAAGGTGCAACATTGACAATTACCCCAGCCCTAAAGGGGTTAAAAGCATTATCTTTACAAACCTGCTGTCTGTCTTTTAGTTCTATATATAACAACATATGTAATTTTGTATGGTAGGCTGAGGGTTTTTTTTGTTCTGAACTGTGGACCTGTTATGAGAGAGAAATTCAACCTGCTTCCTGGAGTCTAAGACACAGTACTGGCTTGCTGGGCTCTAGCACATGCTCCCTTTAGACCATGAAATTTTTTATAGGAATTGAGTCACAGGTTGCAGCTTTCTGTGAAGAAATTAAGAAAAAAACGAGATGATAAAGGAAATGTAAAGAACAGAAATACTATATGATTAGTCAGTCATGTACTGGGGATTTTTTTTTCCCAGTTGTTTGTTGTGTTGAAAACCTGACTGGTTTTGAATGTAAACAGGTGGAAAGATGCAGGTGTCATAACTCACTGACTTGCATGTTCAAATAGTGTGAAGAAGGTCAATCTAATGTAGTTTTGCTATAAAACATCAAAATTACTGCATGAAAGGATGTTAGCATAACTACTCTTTTTATTAATTTCCCAGAATCTTGGATCTAAATCCACGCTCTGTATTTAAATGATCATATACTCCAAGGGATTGTTGTGTCGCATTTGCGAGACTTCCACATTTATCTGTTAAACCAACAGAGTTAAGTATAGCTTACCTTGTTTAAAAATGGATTATACTGTCAAATTTCAAACTGAGCACTGAAAGAAAAACGTTGTACGAGTTAAACAAGCGTGTTCCACTGAAGTTTTGAAGAGCTGTTCTGCTGGGTGGTTTCAGCTGCCTCCTGGAGCAGTTCTGGTATTTAGGTGCCATAGTTCCTTCACTGAAGGGGGTACACATGCAGTCCGAGTAAAAATAAAGCCAGAATATTGTCTAGAAATCCTTAGAGCATGAAGCGCTAATCCAAATTGGGATGTGTTCCACCTCTTATTAATAGGCTTTGCTTTCATAAGAAATAGGTAATATCATCCATCCCCTCCTATCAGAAAAAATTACTTGCTCACTGGTTATTTGCAGAACTTCAAACCATCCATCCTGAAGTAATAGTACTGAAAATATAATTTGTCTTGTAATCAGTGGTACTTTGGTGATTCATCTTTACGTATAAACTTCGCTTCTCCTGTCTCTGCACAGCATCCAGTCAGCGTTTCATTTTCTGTTGTTGTCCCAGTGGATTGCTGCTGTTTTGGTGGCTCCAAAATTCATCTTTCGATTTTTATAGTGCACATGGCAGGTTTGCACATTCAACTCTTTCTGCAGAAAATATCTTGTGTTGGGATGAAGAGACTTGGAAGAATCATCATAAAAATAGGTTTGAGGGCTGATTTCTGTTTCCATGTGGTTGGCATCTTTACTGGATGGAGTTCAGTGGCTGAAAGATGATCATTGGTAATTAAACTTTCTCAGTCCTGATGGTATTTTTTTCCCCTATTCATTCAGTACTCAGCTGAAAACCTAGCAAGTAAAATAATTGAAGATAACTGAATTTTTATCAACACAGCATGCTGTTATTAAACAGGTTACCTTATAGCATAAGACTGAATAAACAGTTTTAATACAGTTAGGTTGGAATTAACCATAAGTGAAATAGTTTATTTGCAGGGGCTTGTAGGGTTCTGCTGGAGCAATGTACTAGGGATGCCATTTCTGGGTATTCATCACTGTTACGTGATGTCGAAACCAAACACTGGAGTGATGCTAAGCTTAGAGGTTTTATCTGAAGAGTGAATTTTCCTTTGTTCCCTTTCATGCTTCACACTCAGATCCAACTCCCACATAATAAGCCCCAGAAAGCTAATCAGGAAAGAACAGTTAAATCTGCTTTTGAGTGTGGCTCTTTTGGGGAGGACAGGATACTCTGTGGAGTTGTTTATGCGTAGGGAAGTACAGAGTGTGATGAGATCTTGGGCCTTTGAGCTCCAAAAGGACATTGTCAACGAGATAGCGTGTTGCCTAATATTAATTTTCTTTTTGTTTAGTGTGCAAATGCATCTTCCAAGTCTTGGATTATTGCATAGACATAAGAGATTCCTTAAAACAAGTTTGGTCTCATTCTGCTTGATTCAGATAGCCTCTCCTGGCACCTGGAATAATATCCAGTGACTAAGATAGTGCAGCGACATGGAGTCTTCTCTTTTGGAATCTCTTGCTACGCCCTGGTGACACGCACAGAGTAGAAGTTCTGGCAGAGCAGTCCTTCAGCAGTTTAAGTAAAAGTGCTGTGAGGTGGAAAAAGGGCTTCAGTAAGGTAATTGAACAGCTGAAGAGAGATGTGCCTTTACAGGCTACTGAAGGACGAGTGCTCTGGCCAGTCACTTTACAGGTAATTGGTGGTTCTCCTGGAGAAAATTACAAATTTGTTTGCTACTCCACCTCTGCATCTGTCTTGTTTTGTAAAGGGCAATGAGTTCACTATTGAATGACAAGGAAAAATTAGCATTACACAGTCATCCTGTGTTTCTGAAAGCTCTCAGTCTAAAGTTAATTGAGGCCGAATAACAAGAAAGAGGCCGTTTGGGAGTGTGTGTTTTGTCTTCCGTTTTAAGAAGCGATCCATAGGAGAAGAAAGAAAACCTGCTGGCAAATGGTGTGGCAAAGGTCACAGCCCAGTCAGGATTCGCTGAATTTGCATGTCTTGTGTGATGGGCAAGTTGTATCTAGCAGTGTTAATGTAACTTACAGTGGAATATGGAGTATGCATGAGTTTATGCTCCCAACGTTCACGGTATATTCCAGGAAGCAGACAGAGGGTTTACAGAGTCCCCGTGAGGCACCACGGGGTGGGGTTCCCAGTGTGAAGCTGCGATAAGGAAGATTAGTCACTGGATGTGGAAGAGATAAGGGTTGAGGAGGTGATGTTATCCCTGCATGAAATAATCCACTAGTGATTTCAGTCATGCTCAATGTTTCAAGGTTATCTTGCAATAAAATAATAAGATGTTTCAAGGGAAGGTTGTGACCACTACTCTATGGGAACATATGCATTGGGAGAACAGAACCAGGGTTTAACAACAGAATATAAGAGGTGATTTCTTCTGTCTTAATTCTAACCTGAGAAAAATTGCCTGATACTGGTGGTTTGTGGTTTTTTTTTTTTTTTTTTTTTTTGTTTGTTTGTTTTTCTCTCTGAATTCCTAATGCAAAAGTTAGAACAAAATTGAGGTGAGTAGGGGAAAATTGCACAGAATAAGAAAATCAAGTGCATGTACAGAAGGCTAAATGCACATGTAATGAAAGACTAATGTAAATTCAAATAGACTTTTATGTTTTAATATAGGTTGTTGGTCCCAGATTGTTAGGCCAAATAATGTTGCCATATATGAGAGCAGGAGTTACTTCCAAGCATTAGCTTAATTCCTGACAGATATTACTGGTAGAAGTATAATGGACTTTTGCTTAGGAGGTCGGATTGGGATCATTCTTAGAAAGTTTTGGTCTTGACTCTGGATGGCTCTGAAAGTGTCTGTGTCAGCTGCATTGCAAATGCCTGTATTTATCATGAACTAACTATTGTGAAATTCAGGCATTACATTTATTAGTATTAATGTATTCTTTATAGTAGTTTTCTCTTTTAGTTTCTCTTTTTTTTTTTTTTAGTTCCTTTGGCTTGGTTATGAGCAATATGGCTAGATTTTATTTGGTGTTTGAGTAATTGCTTATAAAAAGAAACTACTAGGAATTTGTGAACATGTAATTACTTCTGGGCTTTTTTACGCTTGTATAATAATGGATTTCGTAAATTATTTCTGTCTTACGGCTTGTAATAGGATAACTTTTGAAATGTGTTTCAGGGGCTTGTTTTCTCTGCTAATTCTCAGGTTAAAGTACCAGTGTTCTGAAATAGTCTTGACCTTATGTCTGAGGAAATGCTTCAATACTGTGTTGTACAGGATCCTGTACACCTGGTCTGCAAGAGTGTGTGTGCTCAGGAGTGGGATTTTTTCACTGCTGTGTACTGTTGCTTTGCAGAAATGTGCAGTCCAGTTCTTTACCTGAAAGTATTTTTCTTCCTTTGCAGAACTACAGAATTCTAGTAAAGTTGTGAAGGCAGTGAAACCCAGGACAAGGAAATGCAGTGAGGTTTGTATTTTCCAGAAGGACATTTAGCTATGAGTTACTCAGCTGATCGTGTTAGAAGTCCCAGTTGATCCAAGCTGTTCAACTAAACTGGAATTTAGCTCAAATAATAATATGTTAGGAAACTGAAATAATTTCTGTGAGCATTTCTGTCAATATTCAATATGCTAAATAGCTAGTATTACCAAATAAACAGATAACAAGGTATTTTGAAGTTACAACCAGGAGTGTTATGTTCTGTCTCAGTCATGGTTAATTTTGAAGACAGAGAAAAGTAAGAAGGAAGGGGGATTTAAAATTAGAAGGGATAAAAGTGGTGTATGTATGAGGGGTAAGGAAAGACACTTGTTTAAAAAAGCATTGGGATTATATAAAAATCTGAAGGGGCTGCAAGGAAACAGTGCTTCAGCACAAGTGGTGCTGGATTGGTTTCGGTGATCCTTTTTGCATATTATGTGATGTGTATGCTTTGTGCTGTTATAAAATTATCATTATGATAACAGGAGACGTTGAATCCTTTCATTGAAAAAAGAAGTTTCTGAAATTTTGTACAGCCAAGCCTTTTATAATTGAATAATAACTATACTCAAAGGTCTTCCAAAAGCTAAAAGACTTCTGACCAGTAAATACCTTTAAATCCCATAGGAAACTGTGTAAGACAAAATTTAATCTGACAATTGTTTTATGTGTGCTTAAAAGTCGTGAGCCCTCTTAGTTTGTTTTATAGTTAGAGATAGAAAATTTTGCTTGCTTGCTATCTTTTTTTTGGCTGTGCCAACTTAAAATATTGTTCATTAAGGCGTTCTTTAGAACATTGTAGTGATTACAAGCTAAGGTGTATTGGACCTTGATTTGGATGGAACTGCAATGAACAGTTGTTCCTACAATTGACCATATTCTGTTTTTGAAAGTTATGTGTTTTTCTATTTATCTGTTTTAAAAATTACTGCTACTAACAGTTCTGCTCAAAGGGGTCATCTGAGTCATGAAAGACAACTTCCATGTATTGGAAAGGACTAAATCTGGGAGTAAACTGTTTGTCATCTTTGCAGGGTGATGATTTTGGTGATATTGCAAACTGGCCAACACCAAGCGAAATAGCCAATAATGGGGTAAGTATCCTTTGTTATCTTCAGTGTTATGTAAAAAATAACACATAGACCTCTCTGCTTAAGTTGTCTCAAGACAGCTTTGATGTCCTTGTCCTGTTCCTCTGATAGATTTTCCTCTTGCTGGATCTGTCGTTAACATATGTTCCGTCAAAAAATCTTCTTTTCACTTTATCTCAACTGATAAGTGCATAATATCTTACACCTTTTTTTATGCTATTTAGAACAAGAACAGAGCGCAGATTACTGCAAGCAATGAGGTGCCCTTTCACTCTTTGCTTTAGCTCTGTAGTGCCCCTGTTATGCTTTTATTGTCTTGGTGAGGGAAGCCAGAAGATTTGGGGTTTAACAATGGGCATTACATAACTGGAAGTGTCCAGATGAGAACAGAAAAAGAGGGTATTAAAGTAGTTTGGCATGAATTGTTTGTCCTGTGGGCTCAGTTTAACACCTCCCGTCTCCCCTAACTGAATGTTGTAACTTTGTCAGCAACAAAACATTTTCAGGTGTCTAACCAGGCTTTTGGCATTGCAGGTCAAAATTATAGATGCCTGTAGATTTGACACTGTGTTTAGGGCTAGTGGAATTGCCCTCTTCTAGTAGCTTGGTCTACAGGATCTCAAAGAAAATCTTTGAGATTGCTAAAAGAATCTTTAAAACGTGAAGAGCTTAGATGCCAATAAGTTAATGCTTATTCTCGTACCAGTTAGAATGCTTTGGTGTGTGCATACATCCCATTGACATTTAGGATTTATACAAGATCCTTGACTTTTATTTTTTTAAAAAATGAAGCATTTATAAGCTTCTCCCTCATGAATATTCCTGTCAGTTGCTGAGATGTTGTGAAATGAAGAGACTGCCACTTCAGGAGACAGTGGTGATATATTTAACAATATCATGAAGGATATGTTCTAATACTGCTAATTTATCCGGCTGCTTTAGAAATGTATAATTCTCAGATATGCATCAGACTCCTTCCTTAGTTACCCATAATAGTAGACATAATTTCACCTGTGCTTTTTATACCTTAGATGCAGTGTTTGCTACAGTCAAATAACACAAAAATACTGTTCTTGAAGATCATGTGATCAGTTCCACTGTGCAATACTTTGTCTATGTAGCTTTTCAGAGACTACGCTTTTAACCCAAGATACAGTGCAGAGAAACTCTGTAACTGTACAAAAAACCCCAATGTTTTCTGTCTTGTTCTGATGCTTGGAAAAGGAGAGGGTCTGCTTAGAAGTAGCACTGAAAGGATTAAATATTATATCCTTTAATAATATTTGCAGATGCTAATGTTGATTTGTGACTAAATCTATCTAAAATATGGGGTTTTTAGCATCTCATTTTTCCTTTTTTTTTTTTTTTTTTTAGAAATACAGATTTTAGTGACTTAAAATGTGCACCTGTATCTTTTGTATTCTTTTTAGTACTGCAGGTCTTTAGTATTTACTTGGTTATTATGCCAAATTTTTGTAAGATTAATGATGTCTGTACAGTACTAGTCAGTGTGTCTGAGAGTTACATATATGTAGTGTTACATAAGAATATACACATTTGATTTTTTCTGTCTGAAATAGTCTGCTTTAAGAGTATTTTTTAAAAGAATTTTTGGTTTCCCAGATGGTCTAGATTGTACTGCAGAGATGTTAATTAACCTTTTGCTGACTTAAGTATGTGAGGATTTTAGTCCACAAATTCATTTGCTGTCTATTTAACCAAATAACATCTAGTTTGTATTTAACCTCTGTTGATTTGTGTAAGGGAAGGCTTTGCATTCAAACTGATTACAGCATATTACTGTAGCATCTACTGTGTGTACTCCAGCAGGTTTAAAGCCATCTCCCCGACATAGGAGAATTTTCTGTTGGGCAGAAGTGTCTTTGAAGCTTAGTCTTGCAGGTAGATATTACATCCAATCATAGAATGCTTTGGCTTGGAAGGGATCTTTAAAGGTCAGCTAATCCACAACCCCCACAGTGGCCAAGGACAT
The DNA here is from genome assembly GCF_000691845.1 of Merops nubicus. NCBI lineage: Eukaryota > Metazoa > Chordata > Aves > Coraciiformes > Meropidae > Merops > Merops nubicus. The sequence goes on from NW_008601508.1 coordinate 10,393, forward strand.
CTTCAACTAGATAAGGTTGCTCAGGGTCCTGTCCAACCTGACCTTGAGTGTTTCCAGGGATGAGGCATCTGCCACCACTCTGAGCAACCTGTGCCAGTGTTTAACCCCCCTCCCTGTAAAAACTTTCTTCCTTCTATCTAGTCTGAATCTCCTCTCTTTTAGTTTAAAACCATCACTCCTCATCCTGTTGTGACAGGCCCTGCTAAAAAGTCTATCCCCAGCTGAGGCTGCAGTAAGATTTCCCTGGATCCTTCTCCAGGCTGAACAACCCCAACTCCCTCAGCCTGTTCTCGTAGCAGAGGTGTTCCAGCCCCCTGATCATTTTTGTGGCCCTCCTCTGGACCTGCTCCAACAGGTCCCTGTCTGTCTTGTGCTGAGCAATCCAGAGCTAGACACAGGACTCGAGGTGAGGTCTCACCAGAGTGGAGTAGAGGGGCAGAATCAAGGCATTGGACCTGCTCTTGGTGCTGCCCATAATGTGATTGGCTTCTGGCGAGTGCACGTTGTCAGATCATGTCCAGCCTTTCGTCTCCCAGCACCCCCAAGTCCTTCTCCACAGGGCTGCTCTCGATCCATTTATCTCTCCATCCTGTACTGGTGTCAGGGAGAAAAGAAGCTTTCTGATATTCCCTAAAATGGTCTTCACTTGGTCTTCTGTGGAACCTGTTATTCTGTAGGATTTCCAAGGAGTGGTGATCTGCAGGATGCTGGCGCTACTCAGAGGCACCCAGTTCCCAGTAAATGCCATACCCTAATGTGGGAAAAAAATAAATCTGTGATCATACACCTCCACATCCTCTGATCTTTGGTTCATGTTCCCGTGTAGTGGAACAGAACTGTCAGAGTTAAGGCCTATGGCTTTTTGTATTTCACATGAACATTTGGCGTGCTGCTGAGATTGTACAGCATTGTGGGAATTTCTGATTTACCATTCAGTGTTCTTTAAGCACAGCTTTTTAAAGAGAATCTTTCTGAACAGTGGGTACTGGTGAGCAATATTTCTTTCTTTCCTATAAAATTCATTTTTGAGGTACTGAGACAGGATTGTTGTGCACGCTGCAATTCGACATCTTCAGTTAAAATGCAAACAAACACTTTGAGTCTAAAAATTCTTTTTGTAGTTTTACCAAGTTAGCAGAAAATGAGACTTCACAAAACAACACAGTTCTTAAAACTCACCCTGTTGAAGAGGTTGAGAACAGGTAACAATAAAGGAGTTTTAATACATAGAGGAAATTTATACCTTTTGCTATCAGCAGCTCTACTGTCAGAAATAATTACCAGTATTTCTTGCAGTGTAAGACTGTAAGTCATAGTAAGAAGCCAACAAACAGAAGAGAAAAGGAGGAGAAATATGATCAAAAAAGCAGTAATGGGATCAAGGACAACCCGGAGGCAAAGCCAGATGGTCCAGGAGATAATACTAGCGAAGATGAAGCTCAAAGTAATAACCAAAGGAAAAAAGGTCAGTCTGGGCACTGTGTATAATGCAGCAAGTCACCGTTGATACAGTCACATTAATTATAGCTGAATGCCTTGATGAAACTTTCTGGGTTGCATTTTCTAGTTTATAATGGGGTATATTGCTTTCTGCTAGAAAGGTTAACACAGGCTTCCTGTCTTAGTTTTGTGGACTGTTCTGTTTAGTCAAGTAGGAATTTTGGGGAAAAAGCAGCTGGTGTCCTGCTGATGGTCCATGAATCTCTGACAATTTCTGGAAAATTTTAGCGTGGCTGTACAAGTACTGTTGTTCATATTTTTATTTCACTAAATAGAGAGGACTGTGTAAATTTACCTTCTTATACATGTGGGAGTGTGTTACTATATATACCAAAACTTTAATTTTCATGTTTTACTATTAAATTACACCTTGACATGATCGCTTGAAAACTAAGCCAGGTTATTCATTGCCTTTTGATCCAATCAGTTACATTAAAAATGGGAAGCAAATCTGTATCTCATTTTGTCAGTAGACTGGAGGAGCAGCTGAGAGAGTTTTAAGATACTGCTGCCATAGGCTGCTTGTTTTTTTTTTGCTTCCCTGGTGATATTTCTTCAGATCCTAAAGACCTTTGTTTATATTTGTCAGTCTTCTTGTGTATATATTGAAAAACAAATCCTTTATTGCTTTTAATTTTTTCATTCTAAGTGGAAATGTAAAGCAAAGCACTGCACAGATAAAACCATCTCCTGCCCCCTGCAATGTGGATAACACATTTTATGTGTTTGCTTATTTCTTGGCTGCATAGACATGAAGCCAACACTCAAGTTTAGAACAAGAAATATGATTAAATAAATGCTTAGTGGCTATTTTAGGCCAGTCTGCAAGAAGATAGAGCTTTGCTTTTGATGCACATAAATGAACTTAATCCAAATATCTCAAGATAAAAATACAGTACCACAGCTAAATTATCAGGAAATGTTTTATGGTTTCTGATTGAAATGTTTAGTTTAGTGATTAACTAGATATATTATTTTTTAATCTTTGAGTTTCATAAGAAAATTGTGAAACTGTATAGTAATGAATTTATATATTAAACACTTCTGTAGCTGTAACTTCTTGGTGTTAGAACTTGCAGCTAAAAATCATTAAAGAGAATAGCTCACCTTCATTTCATATGTTTAAAGCTTAGGAAAGGTTACCTTTCAGTTTGAGAAATTCCTGTTTATTGCATTTATTATTGTTTAGTCATTCATCATATCTTAAAATTTCAATGTTAAGTTTCTCCCAGTTTTTAAACTTTGAAATTAACTGGTGCTAGTTCTACAAAGAATTCTGTAGAATTATTTCAGGAGCTGAAACCTCAAGTAGTACTATAATTAAGAGTAATGTATTAACTTTTCAAGGTAACAAGCAGAAATGGGTGCCACTTCACTTGGATGATGTAAGGTCAGACAGTCAAGAACGACCAGGCTCTCGAAGTAGCTCAAGATTTCTGCTGGAATCAAACAAGTTATTACCTCATAACAACAGACGGAACGAGGCAAGAAGTAAGTAGTTTCTAATCTCTGGGTTTTTCTGGTTTTGACAAATAAAGTGTAATACCACAGGAGTAGGCATTAGATTGCCAGTTTATGTTGAAACTTGACTTCACCTTTATTAAGTAAAACCTAATGTTTATGTTTGCTAATCAGCAAAAAATCAAATTGTATTGTAGTTTAACAATTTTTAAGTTGGAAAGTTTTGTGTAAAGTTGTGCTGTCAGGGTTTTGGTTTGTTGGTTTTTTTTTAACCTCTTCACAGTCTCAGTCACTGACTGCTGAGTAACTGAGTTTGGAAACATCTGTCTTTACAGCATGTGCTGGTGCTCTGAGCCAGAGCAATATGTATTTTTGCATTTTTGACACCCTAGTGTCTTGGGCCACAGCTTTACGGTGCAGAAAGTTTGGAAATAGTTTCATAAGGTGGCTGCTCTGTCCTGCTCTGCTGCTGTTCCCACAGCTTGTTGCTACCAGAGCAACTGCTTGCAGACCTACATTTTGAACTCTGCTTTGGCAGTTGTGCTAGTTTCTAAATGATTTTTTCCCCCTTAAGTTGGACCAGTTCCCTCAGTTCTCCTGACCTATTTCTCAGCATGGCCATGCAAAAAATTGTACTGGCACAGCAAAGGGAGAAATGGACCACAGCTGGTACTGGCTCTGGTCCTTGGGCATTCTGAATACAGCTTGCCAGGTGACAGGAATCTTAGGCTGAGTATAGCTCTGGTTTACGTATTTGCATTTTACTCTAAAACTCTTATTATACATTAGCATTTTAAATGCTTGCCCATTATAATATAAGAGTGGGAGCTACTGATGAGATGAGTTTATGAAGTCATTTTAGGAATCTGAATGTAAGAGTTAAGTCTGTATGTCTGAGGGATGAACAGGGGCAAGGGAAGGATTTTCACTCATGTATCACTTTGTTTAGCAGCTACTCCTTAGGACAGTCAAATGACCAGAAACTTGTAGCGTGATTCTACCTCAAGGCTGTAGTGATTCAAGACCAGTTTCAGTGAGAGAGAACTTAAAGCTTAAATAGCACACTAACTCATGAAGGTGTTACATGCATGATTTCTGATATGAACAAAGAATCATATCTTTATTCAGTCCTTTAAATATAGCAGCTCTCAATTTGATCAAGTAGGGTCTGACATAAATGCCTTCCTGGGATATGGAAGACTGTCCAGTTAAAGTTAAAGGTGGAAGTCTGTGAGAATGTTAGGAAAAGAGGAAGAAATGGTGTTGGGGAGAGTGTTTTCTCTGATGAGTAAAGCGAGAATTACACCTGTCCTTGAATTTTGTAGTGAGTGGAACCCAAGGTCCCTGGGGGCTGGTTTGGATCTGCCGTCCTTTCCATTCCTTTATTTTCCCTTCTTTCCTCTCGCTCTCTTTTGCCGTGTGGAGACCACTTTATATGAAAACTTTACATAGATTCTTACAGTCATCTTAGATTTCGAACTGCTACCACAAAGGGGTTCTTAACTTAAAATTTCATTTTGGGACAGGACCAGAAGAGAATAAATGATTGGTGATAAATGGGCAGAGCCAGGGGAGCAGTAGATATCTGCTTCTGGCAACAAAAGGGAAGCTCTAGGGAACCATTGCTGTGGAAATTCCACCCTGAGCAGGATCATTAAGAGCTAGAAGCTCTTCCTCACTCTCTCTAGGTTCTGGGAGTTGTCCACAGAAGGACAGTGTTATCATGCCTGGAAGAAGAGTTGCATGATCTTTCCTTCCTGTCCCAAGCCAATCATAGACATTGTGATACCTGAGCTGTCACCACAGTGTCCAGTTGTCCAGAAGCATTTGAGATGCTTCACCAGTGAAGCCCCATCTACTCTTCTTTATTGCTAATGGGTTCTGCCTGACTTGCTCTTAGGCCTGGTTGGGCAAACCTTGCCCTTTTGCCACTGCAGCTTTCAGGTCTGACCCTGTGCTTCAGCCAGCATGATCGAGTCAGTGGACTGCCTGGGCACGATGTGTTCCAGGGGACTTTTGGGCACTATTAATCTATTTTGCAGTGTTATTTGCTTCAGCCTTTCTGAGCTTCCAGAAAATGAAGAGAGACATTTCTCAGTGCAGTGTTTTATGGTTAATTCCTAAGAATAAATCAGAGATTACTTAATTGATATGAAGATAATCTGTGATTGCTTTTTTCTCTTGAAGATTGGCGTCGTGACAGGGAGAAGAGGGATGACCAGGACGAAGTGTGCAGCGTGAGGAGTGAGGGTGGCAGCGTTCGAGGGCTCTCCAGAGGCAGAGGAAGAGGCAGAGGCAGAGGAAGAGGACGTGGCAGAGGCAACCCCAGAAGCACACAAAGTAGGAGATACTTAGCAAAAATTTTAAAACTGTGTTTAAAATGTTACTGTTTGTATGGGAACTAGGAATTGTCTCGGAAAACATATCCTGTAACTTAAGTAGCTCGAGTCTTTTTAAAATCAGATGCTAAAAACAGACAGTAAGATAGTGTGTATCATACCTTAAAATATTTGTGTGCGGGCCTTCATATTTTTCATCACCTTTCTTTTTATGTTCTCCTTTATTTTGAAGTGAACTTTGAATATTCAGTTGGTTATCAAGAGCTGTACGGTGAAGGAACTGACCAAGTATTTCAACCTGAGCTTAATGCTAGTGTGATGTATTACTACGGTGATGGAACAGGAGTGCAAATGTATTCTGTGGATGAAGCACTTCTCAAAGAATATATAAAACATCAAATGTAAGTAGATTGTTTAATGTACAGATACTTTTAAAGATCTAGTTAGGATAAAATAACTCATTTCAAACAGCAATTGATTCTTATTAGTCATATAAAGATGGAGATTAAGGTATTTCAGTTGAACTTTTTGATTTGACCATTATGATTGAATTTATTCACTAGTGGTGGTGCAAAAACTTGAGTGATGGGAGTTGTAAAGAAGCTGTTCTGCATCGTGTGCTGTGGTCTGGCTCTAACTCGTATACCTGCTTTATTTACGGTACATAGCCCTCTTTTTGTCGTCATGTAATTGAGATATGGATGTCTCTGAGCTTGTGCTTTTGAGTACTGTTGGTCTGTTTGCTTATAAAGCTCTTCTTGGGTGATGTAGCTAGACATTTCCTTTTATATGCTCTCAATTTCACTTTGAGAAGTCTTGTTAGTTCTGTGTTTTCAGAGCATTTCACCTGAAACATTTGACTGAAAGAGAGTAGTTTTGCAACAATACTTGATTTTTCAATAATCTGAAATGTTTACTTTCTCATGTACACCATTAGGCAATGAGAAACCATCTGGAAGACTGATTATCACCAGGAGACAAGTCAAAAAGGGCCTGGAAACCACTAGCTCATTTTAAAGAGACAGTTTCCACCACTGGCAGATATTACATCTTCTGTGCTTGCAACGGCATTTCTCTGCAATGCCTCCGTGGTGGTTTTTGTTTGCCCTTGTAATCCATAAAGCAACTTGCTTATTTTATTCTTGCTTCTTTTGTTACAGTTGACGCAAAAAGGAAGAAAAAAGCCTCTTTAAGGGCAGAAAGTATCTGGCATGTGGCTATCAACTTCAAAACTTCTATTGCAGTCTTTTTTGTTACTCTTGCTGCCAGGCCCCTATGAGACCTGACAGTGGACATGTACCCCCATGTCAGGATAATCGGCCTGCACTGTCCTCAGACAAGTGAGGGAGGAGCACAGACACTCCACTGTTGGCCAGATTTCTGGGCATGCAGTGTAGAATCCAGATCTTCTAAGGTAGGACATGGTGATGTCCCCCTCTGCTGAGAAAAATGTCAGTTACAGCATTGGTCACGTCTGACTTCTGGTTATATTTGTATTTTATTTTAGCAACAAGAGGTTGGCAGGTGTCAGTAGAAGTCTTGGCATGGCTGGCTAACCAGAGCCGTTGGTTGCTTGTCTGATATGAACTCCTAAGGCAGCTTTGTTACAGAGTTTGCTTTCCATGAGAGAGAGGGAGATTCTTGAGCAGGTTTAGAACATAATTTCACTATTTTTATGCTCCTAAAACAAACAAAAACCCAAAATCAAACAACCTAGAATAAAACACACAGACAAAACCAAGGAGATTCTTTTAATCCACTCACGTCTTTTATCACATCTGAAATGATGGACAACAGACTTGATTGACCAGTTACTTATTATTGGCTTATAAACAGGGATGGTTCTGTCTGCCTTTGGTAATTCAGTTACAGAATATTAAACTGACTGTGCCAAAGAGGAATATATCTGCACACAACTCTTAGGTCTCAGACTACCTTGTGGAGTCCATGATAAATCAGGACATATTAGAGAAATGAGATTGGTTTAAATCCTAGTGAACTGATGGATTTTAAAACAGTTTACGTGCTTAATAGGGAAAAATCTTAGAGACTGTGTCCCCCTGAGTTGACGTGTAATTACAGTAAGAAATACACTGCAATGAAGCAGTTTATGCTCATCCCAAGAACTGTCTTGGTGTATGAGAGAGTAATATTTGTATTGCACGGAAAAATATCTTTAACATTTTTAATTACAGGCTGGAGTTGACAGCCTGAAGAGTTTCAGTGCTTAGCAACTCAAAAGAACTCTATCTGAAGTCTTCTGTCTTAAAAATAAAAAAATAAATAAAAGTTCATACATGGATCCAAGTCTGCATCAAATCAAGAATAAGCAAAGGGACTCTGAAGAAAATGAGACAGAAAAGCTGGAGGGGGTGTGTGTTTAGGTTTGTCCCTCTACCTGGAGCAAACTTGTGTGTTGTCTTAATTTATCATTAATGGTCTTTCACATTCCTTTTTCTAGAGTGATGGACATCAAGTGAGGCAGTTTGAGTCAAGTTCAGTCATTGTCCATTTCTGCTTGTGGAGTTTTTAACTAGGTGAATCGTTACAAGATTTTACCTTTACTGTATGACTGTAAAGGTAACATTAGTAAAATGTTGGTATATGGCTTTTGTGCTTGCTTATCTTCTAGACTGGGAGGGGAAGAGAAATGTAGCAGTACAGAACAGTAGGTAGGATATTCTTCAAAGAAACCATCTCTTTGTGCACAGTTGCCTCACTAATCAGTTTATGTAGCTCTAAGAGCTTTATTCTCGAAAGCCTTATTCTCTTCTTCATTTGCTCTGATTTAAAGGCAATGTTGTCATTTGTTGTATGTCTTATTGTCCATCTTTGAGACTTTATATTCATTCTGTCTTGGAGCTGTTTCGTACAGAGAGCTTTTGCTTCGAATTTCTTTACCAAAAACATAAATGGTATCAAGCTTCTCCTTGGGTCAAAGATGGCACCAGAGTCCTTTCCTCTTGGTAACTTTGCCCTTGATCCCAGCTTCAGTGGAGACACATAGCGTTTTGTACTTTTTTGAAATGAGAATTAACTCTATTTATATTTGCATGTGTGTTTGTGTGTGTGGTTTTTTTTTCTTCTCAGCATTTTAATGCTCTCCTGTTTCACTTCTGCGCTCCCTCCGTTTCTGTGGCATAGAATTTTAATTGCTCTCTATTAAATATTTCACTACCTACATTTTCCTGAACCTGATGAGGAGTAACATTCCTTCAGTGTAACATTCTGAATTGTGGTATGATGTGTAAACTCTGTGAAAGGCATGGATTTTAGATGTCATGATTAAACTGTTTTCTTTTTTTTCCGTTCTTTTTTCATAGGGTGTTTTCTCACTCCCTTGCTTTGTGTGACAGATCATAATTTGAATTCCTTACTTTTTCTCCTTGCTAAGTGTAAACATCTTGATGCCCTGGTCATTTCGCAGAGCAGTGTCACTGTTTAAGAAGATTTGTCCTTCTGCTGTTTCTTTGTCTGTTGTTTCTCTTGTTCTGTGGTATTGTCAGATTCCTGAAATGGTCCTTGTCCATCTTCTCTTTATCCACTAAAGTTCATCTCTTCTTTTAGGCTTTACCTTTCTCCATGAACTGTTGTGCCTTCTGGTACAGTTCCATGACAAGTACAATATTACTGTTTTTCTTTTCTCATGTTCCCACAAGCATGCTTGAAGTGATGATTCAGAGTACATATATGTGCCTCCACACTCACATAGGATACTTAAACCCTCTAACGTGCTGGAAACTGGGAAAAGAAAAGATACAGTTCAAGATGAAGGTGCACTGATACTGCTCTGTGGGGAATAACTTATGCCCTGACTGTAAGCAGTACTTGTCCTTCATCTCTATGAAGGCTAAGAAAATGTTCTTTCCTTCTGTTCATGTAAGTAATAAGGGAGGGGATGGGTGAAATGGAGCATAGTTTTTCCTGAACTAGTTCACATGTGCAAACGTCACAGGCTTGGATTTCTAGCCCGATGTGCTGTGCTGGATAACGAGGCTTCTGTAACGTGTCAAGCGTGCGTGCTGCTCTCTGAGTCTTGCTTGTAGTGATGCACCTACTGAAAGGACAACTTTGTTGATGACAATATGCTCTGTTTTTAATGGGAGGCTTTAACAAGGAATCTCTAAGTTGCTGGTTTAGGATTTTCTTCAACCTATAATAGGCTCACACTTGGACGTTTCTTTCTGCAGCGAGTATTACTTCAGCACAGAAAACTTGGAAAGAGACTTCTTTCTGAGGAGAAAGATGGACCAACAAGGATTTCTGCCTGTTTCATTGATTGCTAGCTTCCGTCGCATGCAAGCTCTGACCACAAATGCTGCACTCATTTTGGAGGTAAAAGAATTCAGAAGCACCAGTGTAGAAAATTGCTTGGTTAACTCTGTACTGCCATTTAAAGTCAGTGCTATGAAGACAAGAAAAAAGTTCTGTTTCAAATGACAGGGATTTTATAAAAATGCTATAATTGCCAAAGCGTTTTTTTTTGGATGGTGCTGGACATGTGAAGTGTCTGAAATTAATTATGATACACTTGTCACACAGGCCCTGAAGGACAGTACAGAAGTTGAAACTGTGGATCAGAGGATAAGAAAGAGGGTTGATCCAGAAAAGTGGCCAATTCCAGGTCCTCCTCCATGCAGTCTGCCACCGACTGACTTTTCTCAGCTCATCAATTGTCCAGAATTCATACCAGGCCAAATTTTTGGCTCACATACTGGTAAAGGATTTATTTTATAGAAACATAAGTTTAGGACTGTCTATCTAGCTTAGGAAGTTTGCCTCTTGATACTGATTTCATAATACAAGTTGTACGTTTGGTAACTGTTTATTCAGCCGATCTGCCCGTCAGCCTTGCAGTTGCCAAGTCACATGGCTGGCACAGCTGATGTGAAGTAGGAAAAAAGTCTGTGTGTTACAGCTCTGATCCTCCTCCAGAAGGTAGGATATGGACTACAGTCCTTCAGTAGAGGTAGTAATAATAATATTAAGTTAATCATAAAATCAGCTTCATTTTGGTAGCAGCTGAAAGTTAACTATTTATTTGGTGCATCCTGGTTTTGGATGGCAGTCCTGTTTACAATATTAACAGGGAGATGGCTATATTCACTGACAACCCTTGGCAAAGAAATAATTTACTAAAATCTCGGCTGGAATTATATGGGAAGAATGAAGACTGAGTTAGGCACCTATCTGTAGAGCTAGAGGATGGTGTGTAGAAAACATGTCCCTAATGATGCTGCTCTTGTTTTCTGAATAACACATTTTCTCACAGACTGTTAGAAACTTTCCATATTAAAAACTTGCCAGAATCAATGATTCTAAAATAATGAGTGATCTGTGAAAAACTGTCTGCTAAAAATGAAAAGAAATTCTGCTGATCAGTGTTATGAGAGGTAGAAAAATGGTAGCTGTGGTTAAAAGAAAGACTAGTCAAACAATTTAAAAGAAAAACAAAACAAACAACAAAAACCAACCAAACCAAATCATACCAACCCACAATAGGAACTGAACTACTGTTCTCCACTGCTAGAGTCTGCACCAAGCTCTCCAAGAATGGGAAGCCTGCTGAGCCCAAAGGAAAATACTGAAACAAGTAATTTTCAGACAATGTCTAAAGGATTGTCTACAAGTTTGCCTGATTTAGACTCTGAACCCTGGATAGAAGTGAGGAAGAGGCATCGTGCATCCACAGTCAAGCTAAAGGTAAAATATAAAGCCTTTAAGTTAAGTGTAACTAGACAAATGCAAAACCTGACAACTTTCAGATTATTCCATAAAACAAAATCTTTCAGGTCTTAACCTATGTGATGCTTGGGAATGCAATGTGGTTAGTTTGCATACTTCTTACTCTGCCAGACCTAGTATAATTAAGTGCATTCAAAATCCTGATCCAAAGCTCACTAAAATGACAAGGAAGTACTGAGGTGGGTTGTTTTTTCTGTTGAGGGACAGTTATACCTGTTGATCATTGGAAAATGTATTACAATGTGCATTGAGAATTATTTTAAAAGTTTATGACAGGATTACTTAGAAGAGTAATTTATTTACCAAACATCTGAAAGTGGCTGTTTCCAGTTCCTGTTTCCTAATTTCCGTATTGAAAATCCTCTATCATGTTCTGTTTATCTCCCATCTGGACAATTGCTATCCAATTCAAAGATAAACTGCATCACTTTTTCCAATTTAGGAAAATGTTCCTGTACCTGATCAGAAATCAGATCAACAACAGCCACCCCTGCCTCCAGAGGAACAAGAACAAGAGGAACTTGATTTTTTGTTTGATGAAGAGATGGAACAAATTGAGGGTCGGAAGAATAAATTTACTGATTGGTCAGACAGCGATTCTGATTATGAAATTGATGACCAGGATGTAAACAAGATTTTGATTGTGGCACAGACACCACCAGATATGAGAAAACATCCTGATGGGGATCATACTGGCAACCACGTATGCCGTGCAAAAATTACATCAGAACTTGCTAAAGTTATTAATGATGGCTTATACTATTATGAACAAGATTTGTGGATGGAGCAGCATGAAAAAGACACTACAATGAAGGTAACTGTCTGAATTTTTGACCTGAAAAACGTGCCTGTCTAACCAGTTCCAAAAGTAATTTCTGTTATCTGCTACGTAATTGTAAAATGCTACACTTGTGTGAAAGAAAAGGGACAATAGTTGAATTTACTGGTCTGTTGAATCCTCTTTATTTTGATAATATTCTGAACAGTTGAATGCAAAACTAGCAAGTCTTTCTTGTCACAGATTTGATCAAAAACGTTGGAATGAATATTGTTTAGAACTATTTTTAATGTTTTGAAGGAGGTTCAACTGTCCCAGTGTTTTCTTGTTCTATGGATAGCTTGTTTCATAACACTTGCAAACCCCTACCAGAGAAGAAGGGGACACATTCCTGAGATAGTAAGAGAGGAAGGTAATACAGTAATTTTGAAGTAGTTTTATACTACCATTGTTTGCCTTGCAACAAATGAAACTTTGGATTGCACACCTTATTTTATTATAGAAACCCTTTTATTTCCTAGCCTGTACGCAGGCCCTTGTCTTTCAGGCTTTCAGAACTTTGCAAGGAAATTGTTTGCTTTGATTTATGTTCAGGTGACACTTCCTGTGTTCTGATTGGTACCTGTTGCCCCTTGTCCTGTCACTGGGAAGAGCCTGGCCCCATCCTCTTGACACCCACCCTTTAGGTATTTATTAGCATTGATCACATGCCCTCTCAGTCTTCTCTTTTCCAGGCTAAACAGCCCCAGTTCTCTCAGCCTTTCCTCATAAGAGAGATGCTCCAGTGCCTTCATCATCTTTGTCGTCCTCCATTGGACTCTCTCCAGTAGTTCCTTGTCTCCCTTGAACTGGGGAGCCCATAACTGGATCCAGTACTCCAGATGTGGCCTCACTAGGGCAGAAGAGTAGAGGGGGAGGAGACCCTCCCTTGACCTGCTGGTCACGCTCTTGTTAATGCACTCCAGGATACCATGGGCCTTCATGGCCACAAGAGCACACTGCTGGCTCATGGTTAACTTGTTATCCACCAGGACTCTCAGGTCCTTCTCATTAATTTATTATTATTATCATTTTTTAAAATACACTAAGCAGCTTTAAAATCACGGATGAGTTGCCCCCCAGGCCTGCACAGGCAGAAGTCAGCACGGCCTGCCTCAGGCCTGTCACTTCATTAAGAAACTTTCTTTTGTGCATGCAAGCACAGTGAGTGGCACGTCTGTAGGCAATCCCACTGAGCCCCTAGCAGGTATTAGGTGTACAGAAATACAAAGTTACCTAAACACAAAGCTCCTTCCCCTCACCACTTAATCTGTGCACAAGGGCAAAGGTGTGTTGGGGGTGGGGAGGAGGAAAGTAGCTTAAAGGACAAATGGAGCATGTGGGTACAAAAAAAGAGCTGACAAAGATAGATATGAATGTTGAGAATAAGAGCAATAAATAAAGGTAGAATTTAGAATATGGAGGTTCTATTACAAAGCAAGTGGACCAAGAAAACCAGAAAACTGGAAGAGGACAATGAGAAATAGCACACAATAAAAGAAAATACTGCCTTTGTTGTTATGTTATTGACAATTTAAACAAAATTTTTCACACATTGCACATGTGCACACATATCCCACCCAACCTCCAGCTGAGTAACGGCATGAGTGATGTGAGATGCTGCCACACAGCGTGGAAAGTCCTGCTCCTTCATGGCTTAAGCTACAAATCAATAAAAACAATTGAAGAAAGCACTGAACGTTTTATTTACAAATGCTGGCTTCTCTGTAGATGCAGGCTGAGGAAGGGAGCAGGGCATGTTCTGCTCCCCTAAATTGCTAGGACCTTCCTCAGCACGCTTACTGCAGAAGAAGGATGGTTTGGGGCTTGACAAAGGGCAGGATCTTGGCCATTTCTGTTTCTTATGTGGCCTTGCCTGCCTCTGTTTGCCTGTTTGTTGGTGTAGCTGTTGCTTTTAGCTAGTACAGTGGGAGCTGCGTTAGGGTGTACACAGTGTTCACCCCAGCTTTTTCATAATGTGTGCTAGAGGCACTCCTTCCATCTTCCTTAAAACAAATTTGTACTGGCTGTGCTTGGGTAGTTTGGTATAAATTCTCACTTGCTTGTCTTCTCTTTTATGAAATCCACACATTTCTCAGGATGATATCCCCTTTCCTGCTCTGTGTTTACAATTTGCTTTCTCTAATTCAGCAAGAGATTGAGGACTTTAAGAAGCTAAATCTCATTAGTAAAGAAGAATTTGATAATCTTGCACCAGAACCAACTATTGATCCAACACAGGAAGTCCCTCCAGGACCTCCAGCATTACAAAAAGGTATGTAATACATATTTGGCTTTACAATCTTTGTAATAACAATTTTGTAGGTGTTTTAACTCTTTATGCCTCTGCAATATCTTAATTTTAGTTCAGTCAGCAGTCTTTCTCTTTGCTGATTTTTCAAATTGTCAGCTGTTTATCAGCAGCATGGTTTTCATTGAATTAGAAGCTGGTACTTTTCAGGGTATATATGAGCATCAAAGGTCAGTGTTCTGTTTTGTTGTCACCACATACCAACATCAGGTGTTTCTTGTGTAATGGCATTTCCAATATGTACAGTAAAATCTAGTGATGTTGTGAAACATTTTCTAGAATATTTTTATGGGCAACAAGGGTAGAACAAAGTGAGATGAAAAGAATTTTCTACTTTTATCATAACCTTACTGAACAGTCACAATGTCCAAATCTTCTATTTTGAGGTATTTCTAATGCAGTAGTAGTAATAGTAGCAGCACTTAATAGCATCTTTAAAGTAGTTGAAGAAAATCACCTTGCCAAACCCACCTCCTCACCCGAAAACAAGAACATGGTCACACTTTCACCAGTGCTTATTTTGCATTTTTTGAACAAGCAGGTAAGAAAGAAGTGAGTTTAAATTTTCTAGCAAAAACATGCTTGAGACACTATTTTATAATTTCAAACACTTTGTGCTGCTTTTGTTAATTTGATTGTTGTTCAGGGATGATGTAGTTCTCTTGAAATGAAATGGGCCTTTAAGATACTAGGTAGTAGGGGAGGTTAGCCTTCGAAATTCTAAGTCTCTTTTGAAAACTTGTTTTCTCCTTCCTGCCTACAGATTTAGCAGAGGAGCTGGCTTGTAATTTAAGTATAGACGTTCCTCCAACAGCAGCAGTAGCTCGATCACTGCCAACAGCAGTTCCAGATTCCCCATGTGTTCACTCTGGCTGCACCCAACGAACACCTCGCAGCCTGAGGCTACAGGATCCCAACAGAACACCCAGGTTCTACCCTGTGGTTAAAGAAGCACGATCCTTTGATATAAAGGTAAATGGAGAGACATAATTTTTTTTTTTTAAAATCAGAAAAAGCCTATAAAATTCGTGTCTGCACATATGATTTAACAGGAATGAAAAAGCAAAAAATAAAACATTAGTACTTTTTTTTTATCTTCAATATATTAACTGTATTATTTCTTTTTTTAATTTCTACAAAACGGTTTCTGAGTTTTCTCTGTTAACATTTCTTAAAAGTCCATGCTGAAAAAGTGTAACGTCTAAAGATTTTTAATTTCTTACATAATTGTTACTAATTGTTACATAATTTGTTACTAATTGTTAGGTTATGAAAACTAGAGTGTTGTGACTTGATAATGTGTTAGGTGCAATATAAAATTTTTAGAACTTTGTTTTAAGAGGGTGAGAATGAGTGAAATCAAAATTGGGAAATAAATACTTCCTTTACTTTCTTAGACTCCCAGAAAAAGAAAAACACAACACAGTACAAACCCTCCCTTAGAATGCCACGTTGGTTGGGTGATGGATTCCAGAGACCACAGGCCAAGATCTTCCTCTGTGAGGTAAATTTTGTTGTTGTTTGCGGAAAGTTTGTTTGCAATATCATTAGTTCTCACTGCTAATGGAAAAATAGGCTGACATAAAAGACAACATAGAAGTACAGTGGAAGCAAGAAAGGAGCTATCAAGAAGGATTCCATGTGGTCATCAGGTGACTGTAATGTTCTGACAGCTCTTGTGTAGATTAGAATGGTTGAAAACCAATTCTGTGGACAGGCACTTTTTATAGGACAGAAATATATTTGTTTGGTTTCTTCAGCAGTTCCAATGCTTCGCCTTCAGAAGGAGCTCCACTAGCAGGAAGTTATGGGTGTACCCCAAATTCTCTTCCAAAATTTCAACATCCTTCTCATGAACTGTTAAAGGAAAATGGCTTTACTCAGCAGGTGTACCACAAGTACCGCCGGAGGTGTCTGATGGGTAAGCTGCTAAATGAGCTTCCTAAAATTTTAAGTAGAAGTTACCAGGTGTCATCTGATACCAGTTTTCTTCGTATTGTTCCTCATCCTTAGTTTTTCTTGGGAAAAGAAAGCAAAATTTATTTGACGCTTTTAACTTGTCATTCCCTAACAAAAAAATGACATTCAAATTTAAACTTAAATTACTGGAAGGTCTGGTGTGTGTGTTACTAATGGAAAAGCACTTGAAAATGCTCTTCTGAAAAAAATTCAAGATAGCTTTTTCTTTTCCTTCCTTTCTTTTTTTTTCTCTCCCAGAGAGGAAACGGTTGGGAATTGGCCAGTCCCAAGAAATGAACACGCTTTTTCGTTTCTGGTCCTTTTTTCTGAGAGACCATTTTAATAAGAAAATGTATGAAGAATTCAAACAACTTGCTCTGGATGATGCAAAAGAACACTACAGGTAATTTGCTTTTTCCTGGAAAGTTAAAAACTGTTGAGGTCTTACCATTTGTTTAACTGACTGTGAAGTTTATGCATTTCTGAAGTGATAGTACTGGCTTTGACTCTTAGTAAATCTTAAAATAGCAGTCCATGTAAGTTATTTTAATATCAAAAGCTTGTTTGTATGTATTTGTGCTTTGCAGATAAATAGCTAAACATGCAGCATTTCCTGACTTGTACTCTGTTCTGAATTCTGCAAAATCCTGCAACTTGTTGACAGCGACAAGTCAGCTCTCTACTTAGTGACACTCATTCCTAAGATTCTTCCTTCCATAGGTGAAGACATCCTTAACCTCATTCAGCATGTTCAAACTGGTTTTGGCCTTACAAAAATACCAGCAAAGTGACCATAAAGGAGAATACCACTTCCCCTCTAGCTCTTTGGTATTGTTCCTTCCGTTTCACCCTGACCCCCTGTCTCTACGTCTCTTAGCCAAAGAGAAAAAGTAGCCTAATGTTTTGAATGCTAAGTGAGGAATTGCTGACTATGGAAGTTCAGATGGATCTGAGGCTGAAGTTATAGTCCCTGGGGTGCAAAGGTGGCTTTAATAACACCTTTTGTCTCTGCTCTGAGCTTTCTTGATGCTCTGTGATTATCCAAGGATACATTTACGAGGAAGAACCTCAGAATGCTCTTAAGGGGACTGAGATGGCAGCAGATGAATGCAGAACAGAAGGAAGGTCCCAGCTATCCAGAGGCCCAGGGCAGCTCTGGTGATGGTGTGGCAGCCAAAGCTAGGAAAAGGACCACACATAAAATAGCTTTTTCCTGACATTGTTCTGATATTTCTGTGCTGGGGTGTGTGGAAGCCGAAAGAACACTGAGTCCTGCCCTTCACGTTGGGTTTTGCATTGGTGGTGGGTTAGGCTGACTTTCGGTCCAGCCCACTGGAGCTGGTTTTCTGTTGAAACTGTTGGTGTGTATGTACTGCAAATGTGAAAGGATTTGTCTTCAGTTTGCATGTGTGTGTTTAGTGTCTGTAGTTCAGAAGTTGAAAGCATAGGACAAACTTGATTTTCTTAAGTTGGCTTTGATTATTTGTGAAGGTGTTTCAGAACAACAGGTTATTAAAAATTGATGTGAAAAGGAAGTGGCTTTTGTTAGAAGGGTAGAATGAGACCATGCCATTTATTGAAATGCAAGGAGAGACTGAAAACTTGCATCCTTCTGAGGAATGAATGGCATATGTGTAAGATTTTGGTATCTCTCTGTTCTCTTACAGGTATGGATTGGAATGTTTATTTAGATTTTACAGCTATGGCCTGGAAAAGAAATTCAGGCAAGAAATATTCAAGGATTTCCAAGAAGAAACAAAGAGAGACTATGAAGCTGGTAATTATCATAGGCCAGTTACTGCTCACACCAGGCTAGCTCTCGTTGGGAGATAATCCCAGTTCCTTGGCACTGACTCATTAACTAACCAAAGAGCAGCTTTTCACATGTTTTTATTTTGTGGTTCTCTTAAACACATAGTTACTAGGGACTAATTAAGTTTTTAATTAAATCTGGCTCTTGTAAATCAGTAAAACTATTTTTTTCTGTTACTAGGTCAGCTGTATGGACTGGAAAAATTCTGGGCTTATCTAAAATACTCTGAGCACAAAACTCCAGCCATCGACCCCAAACTGCAAGAATACCTTAGTAAATTTAAGAGACTGGAGGACTTCAGAGTGGATGTAAGTTTCAATACCCATTTGAAATAAAATATTTGCTCTACTAATATTTTTATTGCAAGGTAAATGGAGAACAGTACTTCATTTCATAAAAAGGCAGCTTTACAAATCCTGTCAATGACTAGGAGAAGCGTGATTAAAAAAATTTAAAATTAAAAATGCAGTTTTATTCCATATAGGATTTTTTGAACTGAAGTGTGGTGCTGAGGTATGGTGGCTAAGTGTAAAAAGTGTTGATCCATTTTCATTATGTACTGAAGTAAATAGCAAAAAACAGTTTGTCACCTACTAAGAAAAATGACTTCTACACCCTTGAAGAATCTGTCAAATGAATTAATGCCCAGCCAGTGTTACTTAATGAATTATGACAGGCATAGGCCTTGCTGAGATGTTATACACCATATTCAGTGTATCCTTCCTGCAGAATGCTGAGCTCTTGAGCTCTGCAACTCTCCCAAACATTTGGGCAGTGATGATTAAATAACTGTAAGGGTATTAGAATTCCTCAGTACGTCATGCACTTGCACTTTGTGTCAAACAGCCAGGAAAGCTTTAGGGTATCAGCAGTGAGTTGTGAATTACTCAGATTACTCAGCTTAAGTAAGAGCTTAATGCAGATACTCCATCTTCTTTGATTCTTGAAGTTTATGAAAAAGCAAATATCTGGCCTTGGAGAACATTTAACAGGTTGCCAATGTTTATTTTCAGCCTCCCATTAGTGAAGAATCGGGCAGAAAGAGGTTGGTTGCTGCAGCAGGTGAGGATTCAGGTCGTCACAGGCACTCTCCTAAAACACTTGTTGCCACTAGACCCACGGCTGCCTGTCAGTCCCAGGCACCAGGAACCCTTACCAGTGGGGACACCGTGCAAGCGTCCATAGGCCGTAACAGTGCTGCCACAAAATCTATAGAAAGTGATATACCAGAAAAATAGACTTAATAGGAGCTTGCGCCCTTGAGAATCAACTTTGACATCCCTCACGATTTGGAGAGCTTCAAGGTGAGCCAATCTAATACGTGATTAAAAATGTATGGGAAGACAAAGGATTGGATTCTCTTTTTCCCAGGATTTAGTTCCGAAACACTTAACCTAGGAGAGTTGCTCTTGGTTTTGGGATCATCAAAAGGATCCTAGGGAAGATTCTGTGGCTTCAGTATTGCTTTCCTCAAGCTTTTGTTTACAAAGAACTGCATTCTTCACATACGCAAAAAATACTTTGGGGGATGCCTTACATTTCAGCTCACATTTCTTAAAACAGGTATGATATACCCAAGTTATTTACTGTGCTTTCTTGACCCAGGTTTTCCCATTATTCGTGTTTTACCAAAGCAAAAAAATATTGCATTATATATATAATTTTCAATGTAAAGGAACGATGGACATGATTGGTTTGCTCTTGCATCTAACTATTAAAGAGTATGGGTTTGTGCAATGGCGCACTCGAGGATCTGCAGCTATACATGAAACTGCATTTCTGGATCCTATTTAAAGACATAGTTTCTATTTTTTTCAGGGTCTCCATGGTTAGTATTAAGTATAGAGTTTGAGCGGACATAACTGGGATAGTTCTGCAGATATTTCCTTCAGTACTGGTGCTTAACTCGAGCAACAGAAAAATACAGGGGGAAAATGGATCTGTTAGTTTCCTACTTTCTTGAGTGAACATACAGTATCTAGTTTGTGCAGGCTGTTAAAATAGGAAACTATTCAAATAATTTTCTGTTTGACAGATGTCTTCATTTGAATGATAAGTACTTCAACAGGAGAGGCATAATTTTAAAAAAGAAATCTTTTTCTTCCCCATATTTCAAGTAATAAAAATTAGTTTGGAGGGAAACAGTATTCCTTGTAAATTTTTATTTTTTTTGCTTTGTTTTGCAATATCTGAATGAAGTTCTGCTTAATTTGTGCTAGCTAAGCCTAAATGATTTCAAACAGGTCTAAATACAATTTCATTGAATATAAGTTATTCAACTACAAATCCATTTCTGTAGCTGGAAAGTAGGAATGTTTATATCCCATAATTTCTTATTCATTACTTTGTTTTTAAAGAACTGAGTGAGTAACTTACCTCTTCCAAGGGGAGGTGAGAAGTATTTCAGCTTTTTATTAACTGCAGAAAAGACTTCAGTTAACTTTTAAAATTATAAAAGTTATGTCTAGCACAAATGCCTTAATCCATGAAGGTGTCCTGACTGCCTGCACAGGCATGTGTGGGGTTTTAAACTGGTATCAGATCTCAGAGGCTATAACAAGTCTATCAATTTTTCAGTCACTGTCTTGTGAATCTCAGTGAAACAAATAACAAATGTTGCGTTGTAAAGGAGTGTGTGTGAGCAGTGGCCTTCCCAACAGGTAATACAATTTCAACACAAAATTGAGCCTTTTGTAAGTGGCCTGTTCTAAATGAGTTTAAATGAACACATACCAATATTTTAAGTAATGCCCTATAAATATGCTGAAGTGACACATCTCAATCCTGTGTTTGATCCATGCCTTTTGCTATCCAAGAAAATGATGCGAATGTAAATTTGGATTGAAATTGTATATACAAGTAATAGATTTAAGATATTTCCTTTCACTTTTGCATTGGAAAATGTGCAGATGAAGCTTTTAGTGCATGTAATTTTGTGATATCTTGACAAATTTTATAAAAACAACATCAGCAAAACTAAGAGTGTTGTATATCAATTTTTTTTTTTTCCCCGAAGCATGAAGAAATCTCTAAAGAGTGTATGGCTGCAGAGGCTTACGTGTGACTTTCTGTTGCCTCAGGTGCACTAAGGTCTCAAGGAAACCCAGCCTGTTAAAGGCTGAAGTGGTTCTTAGAATGTGAGATGCCTTTCTTGCATTCTAAATTGGGTATTTGCTAAGGAAAACTAGGACAGGTTAATGGTGAATATGGTTGAAAGTAAAGAGAGTGAGTACTTACCTGCTGTTGGTCCTGTTGGCCTTTCTAGGCTCAGTTGCTTAGGCAGTGTCCCTTTATTTAGGTGGGCAGAACCCCACCCAAGTCCACCCACAGCTCTGGCTATGTTTCAGGACTATCCCCTTTCACTTCCCTCCGGCCTGAGTCTTCCCCCTCTCCCCGTGCGGATAGGTGGAGAAAAATTATACATTGGTTGCACACAGAGTTGAGAAGACCACGGAATTTCAGAATCACTGGCTCAGCAGTTTGTTTCTTGTATGGCTTGAGGTGGTTAACCACCTTTCAGTAACTGGCATGCCTGTTGCAGAGCTGTAAATTTGCCTTTGAACACATACGTACGTGTCCAGTATCCCTTCTGATCCTTTTAGGTCCATTCAGCTAACGTTCAGTTTGTCTTTCTTAAGGTTGGTAGTATTCTAGTAGTAGTAGTATATTACTGAACACTTAGCAAGTCTTAGACCTTTCCTTATCTAAAAATTCTTCCATGTGCTTACTGAAGAACTTTAGTTTGTCTTCATTTCTTCCGTTGAGCAATGACTCTGCAAGTATTTCAGAACACTACCTTGCCTAAACTCAGTAAGATTTTTCTGTAGTCATGCTCAAAATATTAGATCCTGATGGCTTTTTGAAAGAGAAGGAAGACTCTGGATGGCTCTTGTCCTTTGTGGGAGATCAGATCATGTTTCCTGTAACAAGCAGCATGACTGGTGTGCCAGGCGTTGGGTTTCCATGGGAGATAAAGCATTAGAATGAACAGAAACCAGTTTGTGTTCGTGGATCCTCCACCCTGCAGAGCTTTCTTCAGGCGTTGCTGTGGCACGGAGGTGACAAGCTGCCCTCCCTTGGTTCCAGACACAGGAAGAGGCTGAGCGTTAGCTCATGGTCTTCTACTGACCAGTTCCACTGCTACTCTAGGCTACACCCCTAATCTCATCAAAAGCTTTCTTCTCTGCAAGTAAACTTTGTAACCAGAACAGGGACAATTAATTTTGTTCCTGATTTTTGTCGGGGAGTTGCACACTGAAGCGGCTGCCTGCTGGCACAGGAAGAAAAATACACAAAACTGCAGAAATCCCCAAAGAGAAAGGGCAAGGGGCACTGGGCTTGACTGGGGGTCTTTTGTTTGGTTTTTAAGTTTTTAGATAAACAATGCTTCACCTTCATTTGAACCAAGCTTGGCACACATGTTCTTCAAAAGCAAGCTTAAAACCTCATCTGTAAACATTGACCTTGAACCATAAAATAGAAGCCAGTGGATTTGCTAGTAGCATTCATCATAGTTATTTGGTTACCATATTTAAATAAGCCTGCAAGGCCAGAGTTTGGTTATTATTTGTGTCAAGTAGGAAAAGGAGTAAGTAGCCAAACCTACAGCTGGGATTGCATCATTCCATTCATACCCGAATGAGCAGAGAGGGGTGCTCCCCTACAGCCTACACTTCAGTCTGCAGCATTAAAGTGGGAGAGAACCAAGACAGTACCAAGGACTCTGAAGCCACAGGATTTCACCACACACTCAGCTTGATAAATGAAGTCCAGCAACACTTAGTCCTGAGCTGCTGAAGCAGTGACTTAAACTTGATGAAAAATGACACAGCTTTGTCTTAAAAAACAGGACAAATAGCAGAGCCAGGAAAACCATTATATTCAAAGTACTAGGTCTGGATCAATATCTTGTACTGCTCTATGCAACAATGCATGTATTTCCTGGAGGAAATAAAACCCCACCAACTTCTACTACAGAGAAAACAATTATCAAAGAGACTGAAAGCATAAATAAGGCTTAACTGTTCCTTGACCTTTAAAATGAAGATTAGTAAAATCAAACTGATTTTACAGGAAGGAAAAAAACCCCACAACTTCGACAATAGCTTAGAGCTAAAATATTTAAAGTGAAACAAATTGAGAAGCAGAGCACCAAACTGCTTTTATATCTTGTGCCTGACTCTGAAGGAGAGAAAATTTAAAGCTTAACCAAGGAAAAGCTCGGTAAAAACAAGTACATGAAAGAATAATTCTGTAGTCCTTAGTGGAAATTCAGGATGTTCAGATCAAGTAACAACATGGTATATTTTTTTTTTTTAATCAAGAAGGTTTTAAATAGATGTCTTGCCATAATAAAGTATTCTTGGGAAGCAGTGAACAAATGAGGCGGAAGTGTCACAACTGACTACTCAAACTAGTTTAAGTCTAGCCTAGGAAAACATATTAAACTGGGAAAATATTTTGTTTCTAAAGCTGATGAGAAATAGTCCCTTCAAGTGCTTTGTTGCTTAAACAAAATTTAGTACGTTGTCAGTGTCGACCTGTCTGTTGTTATAGCTAATAGTGAATTGTGACCAAGGGTTTGACACAGCTGTTGCAAGGAAGAACACCTCTGCAGAATTACATTAGTGGCACTGAAGTTTCGATGGATCTGATGGTATTCTAAATTATCAGCTTTTTAAAACAATGCAAGCTGCGGTGTGCTTCAAAGCACATTTTTTATGTTGTCAGCTTTAAATCCCTAGTGACTTTGTTTGTAGGATGAATGAGGTTAATTTAGATGCACTAGACATCAAAATACAGGATGAGGTCTGTGACATACTGCTGCCCTGGGATGAGTGTTTTGTATTCCTCACAGTTAAGTTGCTTCAACGTGAAACTTGTCCTTTACCCATCTTGCTGTTCAACCAATTCTAAATCGTAAAAGTAAAAATTTGAGCATTGTTCTTTTGAAACAGTTGAGGAAAAAAAACAAAGCACCAACAACAAAACCATGTGTCACTTCACTGTAACTGAGCTTCGCTGCGTTTCTGAACAGCAGGGGAAAGGAAGAGGCTGCAGCAGGGTTAGGAGGCCATGGCATGTGCTAGGGCAGCCTCTGTTCTCCAGTCAGTTGCTACACAGACCAGATGCAGGTACAACAAACAGCTGCTGCCGCAGCTCGGCCAGGTGCAGCCACACCAATAGCTGTGAGGAGAGCAGAGCAGCTCCTGGCAGGTGGTAACTGCCAGCTGTGACACTGTGCAGCAGAAGCTGTAGCACGCAGGACATTTATTTCTGTGGAAGCCTGCAAAAGAAGTATTTATCTGGTTGTCCCATCTGGTAGCTGGGCAAGCGGCCTTTTCCTGCTCCACAGCTAGACAGGTCGTGGTGCCATGATGAGGTGCAACACCTAGTGCAGAAGCTAAAAGTGAAAGTAACTGTTACAGCATATAAAACCTTCTACAGTAAGATTTAGTTTAAAAAAGTGCCCTAGTGCAGCATCCAGATAAAGAACTGGTGGCCAAGTACTTCTAGCTCCTGTCCTATGCAAGGAAGCTTCTCTTCATCCCTTGGTGTCTTCCCTTGTTCCATCTAAAACACAAGTTTTTGGGGGCAGTTACACTAGCCTGCCCTGTATTGCAGCAGCATTAGATGATTAGCAGATACTTATTACAGAATTAATGAGCAAACCAAAGTCTGGACACTGCACCAGTGTTCAGTGCAGAAGGATGTGCCCCAAGCAGAAACCAGTGCTTTACTGGGCTGCAGGTGGTAGCTGGACAGCCACACACCCAGTGGGATTCTTCAGCCTGTGCAAGAGCTGGCAAGTGTGACCTCATTTCTACGGAGAAATTTCTACGGAGCTCTGGTCCTGTTACTTCTGTGATAAAACTATTCTGTTCCAAGCTTGGGAGAGAATTCAGCCTGCCTTCTAGGACACAGGAGTTACATAGGACTCCACAGAGGAGTTTTGTTTATTTGTTTCATTTACATCAGTATAAATCTGTTGGTAACAAAAAGGAAGCAGTCCCTGGGATTCCACAGTGTACAGTTGAACAGCACATATACACAGAAATTTGTTACTGCAGACTTGTCACAGGTGGAATCTGCAAAAGGAGGTACAGGTGTGAGCCATAAAGCTGCAAGTTGTGAGCTTAATAGTGTCACCATTACAGATTTAGCAGAACAGATGGTGAGACTTGTACAGGATTTGAGTGATACCCACTGTACAGACCTCCAGTGTTCTCGTCCTGTTGGTGCCACAAGACACACATTTTACTGTACGTTATGTGATCTCCTGAAATGCTTCTCATTTATAATTTACATCACTGTTTTCCCCCCACATTAAATGTAGGGGTATAGGCTTATTTGCTTAAACAGAGCTTACCTGAATAACTCTTCAAAAGCCTTCAAAAGCTGGGAGTTGAAGAAGTAACACCATGAGGAGAAAAAACAGCATTAACAGGGGCAGACATTTCAGATCCAAGACTTGAGTATTCCATCATATTCCAGCTCTGCTTAACAACTTCCACACGGAGTCTGAGGTCACGTTTGGTATTGTACATGCTTTATTAAAATGGTAACTCGTATTTACAATATCTGCAGAAACAATCCCTCCCAAGTCTTGCACTCAGACAGACACGCACACAGACACACGCGCTCGCCCCTTCGCTCTACAGGGCTGTGAAGGCTACGCTCCCAAAAGTTAGGCAGCTTCTGGAAGAGGAGGAAGGGTGACTTTTTTGTGTGTTTGTACTTACTTAAAAAGAAGCATGGGAGTATGCGTTTGGCCATCACAATGCTAATTTAAGTATATGTAGTATTAACATATGGCAGTAACACTGAGTATTCCTCTTTTACATTCTATACACAGAATGACATCAAGGTTTTCCAGTCAACATTCTAACTTCAGTCTCAATGCTGCTTGTAGTGACTATGAAACCAGAATTTTGGGGCTGTCCCTTAAAACAATTCAAGTCTATGTAAGCGAAATAAGGCACAATTAATATTTGATTTGATTTAGAGGATGGGAAAAGGGGGGAGAAGCAGGCTTCAGATAATAGTCATTGCAGAGGAAATGGTTTTACCCAATCCTTTTGAGAAAAGGATGAATTTTACTCCCATCCTAATCTACACGGACTTCTCTTAGAGAACTGAAGTATTCTGCCAGGGCTACTAACGCCCACGTACAAAAGAAAATTGGAAATTCACATTTTAACACCAGTTTCAGTAGTCTTAACCTACTGATGCTGATGTATAGAAGTACATCTATCTTTAATGCTGAAGGAGAAGACACACGAAACAAGATTCAAACCTTCCACTGAGCTTGAAGACTCACGTCTTTCAGAGAGCCTGTAATTACTACTTGAAGGCTTCAGCTTACTGATAAAAAGGAATAGCGTTTTTGCCTTTAGATCCCTGGCCCCTCTCCACTAATGAAGCCTAACCAGACATTACAAATAAACTGCAACAAAAAGTTTGGCAGCACAAAGAATGTCTAGTATTCAAATTTTCATTTGTGAGTATATTATTTTCCTTGTACAAAACTGTTGAATGTTTTTCGCAGCAGATGAACTGTACCCAAAGATGCAGGACATTCTGTGACGGGGAGTAAGAGGTTGCAGTTCCGAAGGCCCCTGACTTTGGTTGTTTACAAAGTTCATTCCTGTTTAGTGTGATCCTTGGTATCTTCCTCATCTGTGTATTCTGATGGTTCTTCCCCTGGTTTTAGGAGTCTACCTACGTAGTCATATTTTTCTGAAAAAGATTTACGATTCCATTACAATCAAATTCAGGTCCATTTGCTAGTTAGCCTGCACAGCTACAAATTCACTTTTTTTCCTACAGGCTAAGGTTCTAAACCCAAATCACTGGAATTGATGGCAATTTGTCAGCAAGCTTCCTGAAACAGCCTTGCTACCACTGCTGTTCACTGCTTTCTCTACTTCATTTCAATTTTCCAGGAGCTCATCAGCCAAGCTTTATCACACAAGAGCTGAAAACACTGCTATTAAACTCAACACAAATTCCCTCAGCCTGTTTTCATTTCAGTTCATGTGAAAAACGACTCCCCCCCCCTCCAGAGGCATAATTCTGTACATGGGAGAAATTATTTCAAAACAAACTTGTTCAACCATTTATGCCAAAACAACTCTTAGTCCTAATCATAATTCCATGGCATCCAAAGCAAACAACCTACCACCATCAGCTAAGCTACACTGAGATTGGAGAGCAAAATTCAGTGCTGAAGAGCTGAGAGTAACTTTTTGGATAAAACTGAAAGACTGAAAAAGCCATAGCGGGATAGAATGGAATCCTCTCTGTGGAAGAAAGACCTTAAATCCCATGTCTTTTCCAAAAAAAGTTACATTGCGTTATTAATGTTACCATCCACATCCCTTCAAAAGCTGCCCCAAGCCCTAAATCAGTCATTTTTATGAAAAGCATTTTCTTAAACTACAGGTGTGCTGCTCATTTGAGAATTTACCTTTAAACTGCATTTCCCACTCTCTTACGCTTTCCATCTGTACAGCGTTCAAGTCCGACAGGTCGTCGTACTCGTCTCTGAGTGCATCTTTGTCTAGACGGAAAGTTGCCAGTCCCCTGGAGGCATCTCTGCCAGCAAATATTCCATATGGGCCCTCTGGAAACAAAAAGACAAAATGGATCCTTTCAAGTCTTTGATTATGGTGACCAGTCTCAGTTCTAAACAGCCTGGCAAAGCCAACATTAGACTATGTGATGGGAACAGCAGTAGTTTCAACACCATGGCTGTTCAACACTCAGCAGCAATGCAACTCAATCTTAAGCACTAGTAGGAGATAAAGTCTGCTGAGAAAAGCAGAACCAGGAAAAAAGCTTTGAAGGGATATCTGGAAAAATCCCCCTCACTGGATGCAAGTTGGTTGGGTTGATGTACATTCCAAAAGGACTGAAAGCTGGAATTCAAAAGAAACGCACTTCTATTAAGCAAACAGAAGATTTACATGTCAGGCATGAATAGAAGCAAATTCCGTAGGCATCTTAATTAGAAATCAATTGAATTTTACCAATAAGCAGAACTTAAAGAGTGCTAATTAATAATTTCACTTCACTTATAGAACCACCACAAATTTCTACATCCTTGACAGACAGTGCATCTTTTGATGCATTTCTTACTTCTGTGGAAACAACGTCATGTATTTTGGGCAGCAGATCACTCAGACATGTATCTTGTGTTCTTGAAAGCTGCACAAATCTTCATGTTGAGAATATAAAGCAACAATTTTGTGTTTTTTGACTGATGCGAAGCAGCACAAATACGCTAAAAAAATTTTGAGCAGTGATTGTCAAATAAATATTACTACTAAGAACTGGATGTTTTGGAAACCAACAACTTTCAGGATGAGATTGGTAACTGTCTTTTCCGAAATTTTAATTAAAGAACTTCAGGTGTATTGTTATCTTAGATTTTCTTGACCTAAAACCAAATACCTTAGTTTGGCTCAATTCAAAGCAAAACAAGAGAACATTTCAAAGTTTTCTGCACTAACTGCAGCAGTTAAGTGACAGGGAAGTGCCCAAGGCATTCTGAAGAGTGATCACTACTTGAAGAGAAACAGGCCAGAACCCTTCTCTGGCTTACCTCTTGGAAGACGACAGTGGCCGTCAGCCTGGAGAAAATGCAGCACCCGTGGGCAAGAATGAAAGCAAGCAAGTGGCAACACACTGTCCTTCACCCCCTCTATTGCCTGCTGTAGCACCTCAGACCTCTTCTGCACCAGGACGAGCCACAGGAACTCACTCAGAGAGGCTGGTTTCCTCCCAGGCTGCTTGCTCCCGCCACCACACCTATCTGCTCTTGCCAGGCATTGACTTCGGGGTTGAGACAGAGGCTGAACAGAGCAGGAAGAACTCCTGAGGCAGGGAGCCCGAGTACTGTGTGGAAGAACTCCTGAGGCAGGGAACCTGAGTACTGTATGGATGAGAAGAAACTACATCCTCACCAGAACTGGTGTCGTCTCTCCACCCGAGTGCTTGGCATTGCGAGTTGCTTACAGTCAAACCTAAGAATGGAAAGGTGTCTTGTGTCCCAGAGACAATTCCCTTCTCTCTCTGGAAATAAACCAACTGATTCAAAAGCAAAACTGCACAGGAAGTATGCATCAGAGAAAGAACTATCAACTGGAAGCTCACACGGTCCAAATCTGGCCATAAGAGGCAACCACAGTGATTAACAGCATCTCTATGCTCATCCTTTCAGATGTTTAGCTCTAGAAATGGCATCCACAGTAACTGTTTCTGGGATCAGGGACTACATTTATGCTATGTAAGAGAAACAAAGTCAGGAGGGCTTGTGAACTTCATCTTTTCTATTTGCATCCTGAATTAGATGTTTATTTGAAAAACAGGATTCAGAGACTGAAATCAGTCCTATCCCAAGATATTTAATCATTGTGCATGCTCAGTCACCTCCCGTGAAACAGGGTGAGAGGTAGCAATGGCCATCGTTTGCTACGTAACATAGAGCTTCTTCAAACAAGAAGTCTTCCCTCACTCCAAAACAGCTATCATTCAAGTGATCTAGTTTTTGGTATTTTGAATGAACACGGGAGCTATAAACAGCTCTTGCAGAGACCACACACAATCTGTAAATCCTTCAGAGCAATTATACATTGCTACTGAACTTCCCCACCAACAGTTATTTTGTCCCCATTTTCTCCTTTCTTTCAAGGGTTTAAAACGTATTTCCATAAACCCTACTAGCTATTTGCATAACGTGTTTTGGAGCACCAGCTAGATTCCAATTATTTCTGTTAAAAAGAGAATTACATTTATGAAGCCCTGAACACTGTTAAAAGCATGAATGCTTTTAGAATGTATCAGTTTGCATTAAGATTAATGGCTGCAAAAATTCTGCAAATATAACACCAGATGCTATCACACATTTTTTTTTCTTTCCCAAAATTGGCTTTAAATGTTAACATTCCACCACGTTTACTACAGAAGTATTCCCAAGTCACAGAGGAGCTATCAAGCCAGGTCCAGGCACTCAACAAAAAGCCATCTAGGTAAAACCAGCCTTCTGACTTGGTAGACAGCATCTCAAATTCCAGCTCTGCAAATGTAACTTAGAAACATGTCCCATTCTTTAACCCTTTACTAAAACGCAAATATTGAATTATGATTATCTAATGAAAAGTGCAAACCTGGCTTTACCTTAGTTGCAGAGTTCCTACAGCGGAAGTTCAGAGCAATCTCAATATGAGCAATCTACATCAAGATTTAAAGTTTCCATACTGACACTTTTACACAGAATTAAGTATGGTATTTTCTATTGATATAGAATATACAGGTCTGGGGTTTTGCTCTAAGCCCTCATCTATTATTCACTTTTATATAAATACTGATGCAACAGTCTTAAAAAGTTATTTAGAGTATCAGATTTTGTCACACATCCAGGAAAGGGCCAGCATAGAGAAGCCTGGGAGAAAAATGTGCTTCAAGAAAGTGGTTGTGAGGGAGAGACATCAGTGCAATCCTAGACATACTCCTAGAGGTTCTTTCATGACCTGGTGCAATTTACTCTGCAGGCCCCACCCACAGTCCTTCTCCTGCCTTTTGTCTGCCTACCTATTGAGACTGGCTCCTGTTCTAAATAATTGATTGTGCCATGACACGACGGACATACCGAAGAGACTGCAAAACGAAATGCTATTCGCATAGGTATCTGTGCCAAACTTGTTTTTTGAGACCTTATCACAAAAATTCAGGTTTTCTTTTGCCGTAACCCCAAATTAGGTATTTCATAATCAGATATTTTTTTTTAAAAATTCTCCTCCCACTCCTATTTGGCATCTAGCAACAAGAAAAGGAAATTCGGGGAACTGTCAAAACTGATTAGAACACCTCTGCTACCTGCACCCAAGGACAGCTTTGTTCCTTGGAGTGCTGTTCTTCCCATCCGTGCTTTCACATGTTACAACACTTTGTTTCAGAGCCTTTGTTTATTTTAGCAGAGACCAAACAGTTACTAAGACCGCATATTTGCCTAGCTATCTTCACATCTATACCACCACATTTACACACATTTTTTCCCCTGTGTAAAGTCCTCCTTTACCCTATAACTCTATCTCGTATGAAGCATGTGCTTCTCTAAGCTACAACGCACACAAAATGTTGCTACCCACCATCTGCAGATCCTCTCTTCCAGAATCCAATTAAAAATTTGGCCACCTTGATGAACTTGACATCTCGTTCCAGCCCAACATTCCTCTTTATTCACAAATGAATTGGGTAGTATCTTGAGAATTGGCAAAACTGAAAATCTTCAGCCAGTAATAATACCTTTCCTATTCCTGCCCTAAGGACTTCTGCATCTCCTAGCCCTATTCCAGTTATCAAATGAAGAGTTAGCTCCTCTTTGCAAACAACCTAAAACAGCAGGAGGCAAAAAAAAAAAAAAGAAAAAAAAAAGCACTGTATTTGAAATTTTGAAGTACGAAGCTGTCCAAACTGAAGTTATTACTTGGAAGCACTGCTTCCAGTCACTTGCTCCAAAACAGGCTGAACTACATCTTGGAACAGCAGGTCCAAAAACAGGTTAAACTGCATCTTGGAACAGCACGCGTTTCCATTTTCAACCAGTTCAGCCAATAGCTCCCCCAGCAAAACCTATGCTGGTGTTCAACTTCTGAGCAGAGACTCTTGGCTTACCAGAGAAGCTACATGCCCATTTTAGTTCTATAGTGGCTTCGCAGAACATCCCAGACCATGGCTCCAAGACTAGTAACGAAGGTGGACGCTGTACAGTGAACTTTGGATTGCTCCAGCTGTCAGCACAGGGACTGCATCACAGACTGCATGTGGACTTTATATCTAATGAAGTGATTTATAATCTAAGAACTGTGTTCTTTCTCACAACACCCATACAAGTCCTCTGAGGAAACCACAAAGGTTAACAAGGTTCAGTTTTACCCCAGCTTTGGTTTCTTCAAGTAGTCAAAACACATTTCCAAGCCATCACCAAATACACACAGCACCGTATGTTCTTGGCATCTGTGGGCTCTACAATAAAACCCAGTTCTGTCTGAGCTTTAGAAATTCATGGATGAGATTTCTGAAACTGCAGACGAGAGTAAAGACTAACCTCTCCTTTAGCATAAGTTAAAGGCACAAAGTCAGACTACAAAATTATTGATAGCTACAGTATTCTACCACTTTGTCTACTTTTTCCACTCCAAAGTGAAATCTCCACTGTCTGTTTAAAGTTTTCCATTTGAGTCCTGACACACGTTTGTTCAGTGTTGCATCTTTTATGAGGGAATGAAAAGGCTACAAATGAGACAAAGCCACTTTGAGATACAGCTTGAAAGCAGAAGCTTTCTAATAACATTTTTCACTGGGAATTCAAGGTGACATAATTTTAACTTCACTGCTCCAGATTTATGTGAAAGCACAGATGCGGGTCAACTTTAAGTTACAACTTGGATGGAAAGTAAGTGTTCTTAGGAGAGTGGTCCACAAAGTCTACATGGCTAGGATAGGAACTGCTTAGAAAGGGATCTAAGGCACAAGATCAGAGGGCTTGGCTCCCTCTTTCGCTTGCTTTCTTTTGTAACTCTGTAAGAGAAAGTGCAAGAATCAATGACCTAATTTCAGCTGAAGGGGCAGATGACGAGCACTGCCAGCCAAGCCTGAAGTTCGGTAGTCAGAAGATTCTTGGAAGACAGGTCCATACTTGAGAAGGAACTAGGTACCACATCTTGCTTTAGTGAAAAATGCTCTGGCCTCTGGTTTAGTTCAGAATAAGACAAGCAGTGCTGGGCAGGTGTTTTGATTAAATGCAAGCAAGCTACAGTGCTCTGCACTGGTTTTAATCCCTGTATGTCATTAACAAAGACGTCACTATCCCACCCTAATACATCTTGCTCTGAGCATACCTGCTTGATCAGGCACCTCCAGCCTCAGGTGAATGAACCTGAATAGTTTAAATAAGTACTAGGAGTTCACACAGACCTTTTATCAAACACACAGTTGTTTGGGTTGTAAGGAATATATCCAGGTTATTAAAAAAGGAAAAAAAAAAGAGAGCTGACAGACAGACAAAGCAGAAGCAGAGGAGACGGTGTAATACATCTTCCTGCACAAAACCACTTTATGGGTCCCTGCTCTCCATGAACATGGACGGAGGGCTCAGAACTACCCCTTCATCCTGGTGGCAAAGGCACTACTCCCTTCCATCAGAAGTATGGAAACCATCTTTGTCCAATGCCCATGGATACACCATTGCAGTTCTACTGCTTCTGGCAGGAACCTGGCTGCTTTAACCAGAAACATGGTTTCTTTGAAATGCTGAATCCTGGGCCAAGAGACACTTCCATTACAAGGACACCAAAGAGGTGACAAACATTACAAACACAGAGAAGACACACACCTTACAGGAACCACTTCTATTCCTTCCAGTCCTGTCCTCTGTACTTATCTGTAAACCGTCGCCTGTTGCGTTTTTAAGATAAGGCCACCCTTAACAGAGTCCTCCAGACAAAACATGCACAATGTCCCGCCTGCAACACTCCACTCTCACCATACCCTTGCAAAGGATGTACTGAAAAGCATCAGGGCCATCTTTAAATAGAGACACGATCAAGTTTACAACACTAAATTCCAAAGGAAATCTAACAGCATCATATTATTTTTATACAAACTGTGGAGATAAAATGACAGCTATTTACTACTGTTTTTTTTTAGCATTTAACATCAGAAATCACAGTTCTTAGCTGGATTTGCACCATAAAATAAAGGTAACTTTCCCCTCATGAAAAATGAAGTATGGTGGAATTTTTGTGGAAGGAACCTAGCCTATTCCTCCTGGCAAGCTGGAAAGCACAGACCTTCATGACACTTTGAAAGACAAGCGTGGGGTGAGAAGTGAGTTCACAGTGACAATGTATTGCAGCAAAGGAAAAGTCAGGAAATTGATTTTTTTTTAAATCATGAAGCATTAAGAACCAAATGACGTGGAGCAGTTGCATACACTGGGTTGCATATAATCTTGCTTTGTCATGCTCCAAGCTGTACATTTTTTGTAACTGGAAAAAATATTGGATAAATTAATCCAAACCTGTTTACAGGATTATTTTGGCATGCCGATGTAACTGCTAAATATTAGGATTAGCTAACATCACTTTTACTGTGCCCTTCTGCTGAACAGTATACTACCAGGAATCCTGATACAAACAAACATGAAATTAAATGTTTCAATAAACAAAATTAAAAACCTGCCTCTCATATTAAGTTTATAAAAGCAACAAAGCACACACCACAGGTATCAATCATTAGACTCTAAGTCATAAAGTGATGGTTAGAGATGAGGAAATCACCTCCAAACAGCTTCTTTGAAATTCAGGTTACATGACATTTTTAATAGTGAGCTGCTAATGGTTTACTTTATTGCTTTTAGAGTTTCCTGGTGTTAAAGGAAAAGGTAATTAATTAAAATTAATGACACACAACATTCTAGGACAGTTACTGAACTGGGCACAAAGAGAGGTGGTATTTAATACAACTGAAAGTGGAGTGCTGAAACAAAGGGTATACTTGCAGGACAGCAAACTATCCAAAGAAAAAAGAACTTAGCAAGTAAAGTTTTACATTAAGAGTTCCATGTAAACAAAGTGATTTTTGGAGGCAGAGATGGTTAAATGTTTGATAGAACCTTTCTTGGCTCTTGGCAAAAATGCATTAGATATTCCAAAGACTAATAGGATACTGAGGAAAGAAATTGTGAAGACAACATGAGAAAAACAAAAAAAAAAAAAAGGAAAATATTTTGATTAAATGCTTAAGAAAACAAAGTTTTCAATTGTATCTGTTTGAAAGGATGACTTGAACAGTCTATCAATTAAAAATATCTTAACTATGTATTTAAAGGGAATTTCAGTGAAACCAACCAATGTGTGACAGGATTCAGTGGACAGAAATTTAAAAACAGGAGAGCTTCTAATAAAATCAGAAGCTTGGTGAGAATTTTAATGGAATATCAACTGCAGGACATAAATCTGGGCTAGATGACAGTTATGTGTGGGTTTAGCCTTCTGCTCTTAAGCAGAAAAGTAAGGAATACCTTTGCCTCCAAACTGCACTGAAGGACACTGAGCAGACCTTCACGCTGAGGCAGCCACGTTATTCAACATTCACCCAGCAGGCAAGGCATACTTAAGATTTTACAGTGAGCCCTCAGCCAATGACTTTTGCTGCCTTGAAAGCTGACATGCAATTTCACATCAGTATCTCAACGAAGTACAAAAGGCTCACAGTCCGGGCCTGCGCCGTCAGCACAGCCGGGCCCTCCGCTCGCTCTGCTGTTCAACAGAATCTGGCCATGGCTTTGCTGGGATGCTTTGCACTTCTGCTGTGCTCCAGCCACGAGGCATAAAATTCCCAAGAGGACTGCTGTGGACATCCAGCTGCTCTGACTGAAGTCTTTCTGAAAAGGTCTTAGCCAGCTGTAGAAGATTTTTCCACCTAACTCTGCACAGATCTTTTAAGGCCTGCAAACACCTGCTAGCTTTTTTCCTTCTCAGCCACCAAACAGTTTCAAGAAAATATTCTCTGACACAAATCCGTACAGGGAAACCACATCAGCACAATTCAAAAATCAACACATCTGGCAGAAAATCCACAGCTGAGGATGCAGAGGTTGAGCATGGTCCCACGTAACAGAGGTCTCATAGACAAAGATGACATCAGTTCTGTTATAAAAGGCAATTTTTCCTTACAAGGGGAGAAAAAAATTTAAAAAAGCCTTTGTCCCTCTCCATGAGAAGCTGGAAGCACTGCTTTAGGGAAGCCAGCTGCTGCCAGTTATCAAAAAAAGCAGACTGATGTCCTAGAACATGAAGCTTTAGCTTCCTCACAGTAATAGACCTCCAGAGGTTGACAATGTGAACCAGTAATGATGTCACAGAACCATAGAATGGTTTGGGTTGGAAGGGACCCTTGACAGTCATACAGTCCAGCCCCCCTGCAGTGAGCAGGGACACCTACAGTGCAGAGTCTAAAATTAAATTAAACATAATGTTTGATACACAAGAGTTTAACTGCAGGTTTAGATTATGGTTCAGTGTTATTTCATGGAGTAATTTATGAAGCAATCTGTTGGTGTTTTAAGTTTCATGTACAGCATGTACTACCTGCATTTTTTACCAGTGCTTAGGTCTCAGTTTAAAATCCTCCAAAAGTGAGAGACACAAAACAACTAGCCCAACTAAGTGTCATTCATGAAAGCTGCAGCACACCAGACAGCACCTTCTCAGCTTCACTGGACAATAAACAAAATAAGACATGGCAAGGTAGTTTAGATTCCATTGTTATCTTTTCCAGTACCCAGTCAGAAAAGCATTTTGATTAAATTATGGGAGTTTTGATTTCTGCAACTGGTTTCAGACCTGTGTCACAAATTTTGAGGGTAATGAGTTACAAAATAGAATCCCAGTTCAACTGTACAACTGCTTGTCAGTGCCCTAGTAAGAGCCACAGACTTGTAGCACACCAGCTCTGTATTTTCTTTTTGTAACCTAAGATTATTAAAAAGCAGTAATAATTACTTAACTTGAACTATTTCCTGGAGGGTAAAAAAAAAAAGTATTCTCTGTCCTCCACCCATCATACAAGGATACTTGCCATACCTACTATGAAAACTCCTGTGTAATTTGATTAGATCAAGTTTTCCAAACCACTATTGTTTAAGGAAGAAAATTACCAGCAGTCATAACCCTCATTTCCTTTGGCATCAGATGTGAACACAGTGCTCACTAGTAAGTTTATCTACCTCATTATGAACAGTGCATTAATACAAGAATACATGCTGCAGTTTCACAATCTACCATGTGAATACAGAACCATAACACTGCCTTTCAAGTACACTTTGAACCTCTGAAGTACACGTTTCTGCACCAAAGCACTGCATTATTTAAGAGACTGGGTTGCTTTCTGCACTCTTCTCAATGGTAGCACCATATCGTTCTCTGAGCTCTCCCTGCTTGCCTCTATCCTGATTAAAATTCATACTCAGGATGGCATTTGCACCTAAATAAGTAATCAGCTGGGTTTTTTTCTCTCCTGAACTGTACGAGCTAAAATGAAGGAAGCATTGCTCAGTTGCACTTGGGAAACCTACTAGAAAAGACAGAAAAAAAAAAAAAAATTAAACGGTGCACATCCAAATCTAGGCAACTTGGAAAGACGATGCGTGAGAGATGCCCGAACGGACCCCAGACCCGTTCTGCACCACCGAGGTAACACCACGGCTAGGCCCCAGGCAGGCGGGCCTAGCAGGGGGCTGCGGAGCGCAGGGACCGGGGCCGGCTGACACC
>NW_008601509.1:0-3016 GCF_000691845.1 Merops nubicus
CCCGGCGCTCCACAGCGCGGCACGACGCTGCCGTGTCCACAAGATGCAGCAGCAAACGTTGACGTGAGGGGGTTCAGTGTTCTGCTGGAACAAATTTTCTATGCATTTGTTGATCTTCTTGGATTTGAATTTACACTCCTAAAAGGAAGTTGGGCGCCTCTCCCTTGATGTCCTCTGAACAAAAAAAAAACCCTTCAGAGGGAGCAGCAGCAGCTTTGAATCTCTTCCTTCCTGCGGCCAGTGCTGCGGGACAGCGGGCAGCATCTTTGAGGGTGAGATGTGGGGACAGGGGTGTCCTTCCTCTGAAGCGTTTGCTTTGTCCAGGGCTGTCACTCAGCCTGGAAGCAGAGGCAAGGGGTGAGTGGCCTCTCCCCACATGTCTCGGGGGGTTCCCACTGTCTGCCTGCAGGCTGCTGCCCCGGTGCCACCGCCGAGCGGCCGTGGCCCCACAGCCGAGCTGTGGGGCACAGGCTGCACCCAGTGCTGGGGGAGGCAGCTGGCTGTGGACAGCCTGGTGCTTTATTTCCCCAGTTTCCTGAATTGTTGGTGTTTAAATCCTCATGACTCCCAGTGCCTAGCTGTGAAAAGAGCTGTTGAACAAGTTGTTTTGTGATGTCTCCCTGTGAGGTTCTCTGCCCACGGCCAGGCGGCAGGCCTGGCACGGCAGCTCCTGCGCGCGCTCCCGCGCTTTGGGAGTGCAGCGTTAATAACACGCGTCCATGCATCATGCCATTTTTAAGCATGATCGTTATGATAAAGGGCATATACTTAATTACAGGCCTGCTTAATTACAGCTCTGTTGAAGCTCGTTTGTTTAGGAGAGTGCTAATTGCGCTGCTGAGCCTTTGGCACACCCTGCTTTCATCTGCTGCTTTGCTCTGCAGTTTGGAGCTCCGGGTGGAGCGCACAAGGACAGAGGGACGGACAGACAGAGGGGGGGGTCCAGCGGGGGCTGACGGGGACCGTGCAAGTGCCGTGGCTTAGTCTTTAAATTACTTTACAAAAGCTGGCGTGTGACTGATCAAAGCAGGTTTCTGTCCGGATAACGAATGCAGATGGTCTTCCAGGTTCAAAACTTCCTGGATTTGGTGATGCTGCTTTTCATCTATTTCTTTGTGTTTCATGTAGTGCTGTGACTGCCACATAGCACCTTAGATAATTAAATTACTACAGTGCAGGGTTTTTTTTAAAGTCAAGAATATATAAAGCAAATGTAAAATGCTATGTATTCCTAAATAACCCTCATTAAATCACTAACATAGTAACTCACCAGTGCTGATGGAAGTTACGAACAGCAAGCAGAGAAACACTGGGTTTGTGGGTGCAGATGCTTTGTGAAAGAAAGCACTATTTGATGGTTACTTGAGGCCATTTCAGGGCTTAAATTTGCTCTAGTTTGAAGGTTTTATTTCTTCCAGAGCTGAAATTTAAAGACTTAAAGGTGTAACTGAAATAAAGCGGGTAAATTTGAGACTGTACTCTGCCTTAGAAGTGTGACCTTTTCAGTATTGTGTGGAAATTGCTGAGTTACATATTCTAAAAATAAGTGTTTCCCTTGTACTGATATATCTTGTGGGAGATACAAGTCACCCAAACCAGGTGTGTTCCTCTTGCCCAGACACCAAGTTTGCTCAGAAGGTTCTGTGTGGTGATTTGATCTGTCCTCAAAATGTTTGTTTTCAGTTTCACGTACTGTCCTGTTTTGGCAGCTGAACCAAATTGGAAGACTGAAAATTGAGACCATGAAATTGTATATGGATAGAGCAGAGCGAGTTCATTGAGCTCCTGATTTGGTGGGGACTAACCCAGCTGTGCCTCTAACAGAGAGAAACTGCTGGCAGCTTAGAGGGAGGAAAAGGTTGGCAATAACTTCTGCAAGCCATCAATCATGTGTCAATGCCATGAATACTTGGTCTGTCACTGGGAATGTGTGAAGTTGCATGTCAGAAGTCAGTTGGGAATGTGACGTGTCTGCTCCTTTTGTCCCTTTCAGCAATGGATGGAGTGCCTTTCATGATTTCGGAGAAGTTTGCCTGCGCTCCTGAAGGGGTGAGTTGCCTTCATTGTTCTCCCAGTGTTTGAAATTCATCTTTTCATGGAGAATGATCACAAAACGTCAACTGAAATTACCTGCTTCTGTGAGCTGTTCTTTTGTGGAGCCAAATATATACCCAGTGCTTGAGATGGCCCAAGGTTGTGCTTCGCAATACATTCACACAGGCTTTTGCTAGATCGCTCCTAAAACTGAATTGCCCCAGGAGTTAAAGGTTTGTCACGTTCAGAAACGGGAGTGGCAGTGGGAGCCTCTGGTGCTGGAAGCGTTTCTAATGTCTAATGCATAGACTGTAAACAGCTCTCCTCAGCTGAACCTGCTGTGGTGAGGGCATTGTGCAGCCAGCTCCACCGCCTCCCCTCCGCGCCCGCCCCGCCCTGGCAGCTGCTGTGAGGCTCCGGCAGCTCCGTGCCCTGCGCAGGCTGAGCCAGTCAGCGGCACGTGGGCGGGGGTCTTCCAGAGCTGCTCAGTTGTGGTGGGGGCTGGTGGTTTTGCAGGTGGAGCGCAAGTGGCTGTAGCTGACTGAGGGTAGTGAGATTGCCGTGGCTGCACTGGTCAAAATCCAGTTTGCTGTGGAGTTTGTGCCCTCCTCTTTGTCAATTCCCACACAGAAAGTTTGTGGTGGCAGCTCTGTCCCAGTGATGCCACAGCTGGACCTTGGTTGGTTTCTAGGGAGCAGGAGTGGGGATGGAAGAATGATTTTAGGCTTCCTGTTGCCCTCTGGCATGGGAGATTTATCTGAGCTGAAGTGTCTGAAGAGCAGCAGCAGAACAGGTTGCACTGCTTTCGCATACAGCACATTTCTGAGCACATTTGCTCCTGAGCAGAGTCCTGCCCAGCATGCCTGTGCTGCCAGCGGCACGGCTCCATCCTGGCAGTGGGTGAGCTCAGGAGAGCACCGTGTCCCACCAGCAGCGGGTGAGCTCGGGAGGGCACCACGTCCTGCTGGCAGCCGGTGGGGTC
>NW_008601509.1:3148-5927 GCF_000691845.1 Merops nubicus
GCACCGTGTCCCGCCGGCACAGCACCCGGCACTGTGATGCGAACAGCCTGGGCAGGGCGGGCTGGCTCAGCCTAAATGGAAACCTCGGTACCGATTCAGAACGGCTTTTGAGCATTGCTGGGACAGTGCTGGTTTATGCTGGTGAGCCAGACCTCAAAGTGTCAGCATCCAATTGCCAATTCCCTCATCCATCCATCCTAAAGCAATATCATTTTAAAATTCAATTCACAAGAAGCTGTTAAGGCCAACACTGAGCCATCAGCTGTATCTGGTTTTTCATGTTGTGCTTCTGCTTTGTGCTTTCTTCTGCCTGCTGACACAAGGTGCACGTGCAGCCTGACTCGGTTTTTCACAACCGTCGCTTTCTGAAAGGGTTGTTTACGGGCCGTTATTCCCAGAAATCTGAAGTCCCTGCTGTGAGGACAAATGCAGAGAGATAGGTCGTGCCAGTCCTCCCCTCGGATCCTTTAGACACCATTGCCACCATATGGTCAGTTTGGTCGGGGCTTCCCACAGGCCGTGCACGGGGCGTTGGGAAGCACATCCCCGTTAGAGCTGTCCTGCAGCAGGGGGATGCTGAAGATCTGCTCATGCAAAGCGACACCAGGATGAATGTCAGCTGTCCCTGCTTAGGGACAGAGGTGTTAGAGCTGCCATCCCTAAAGGTGTTAGAGCTGCCAT
This sequence comes from Merops nubicus, assembly GCF_000691845.1. Classification (NCBI taxonomy): domain Eukaryota; kingdom Metazoa; phylum Chordata; class Aves; order Coraciiformes; family Meropidae; genus Merops; species Merops nubicus. The sequence goes on from NW_008601509.1 coordinate 3,830, forward strand.
CCCTAACCAGCTCCTGCTGCTTCACTCCTGTGGTGGACTGAGAAACAGGGTTATGCATCTGTTTACAGATGGTGCCTCCAAATCTCTGGTGATAGAACATTTGCTGACTTAAAACAAAACCAAAACAAGAAAAAACTAAATTTGACACTTCTGATTCTTTTTTTCCTTTTTTCCTTTTTTTTTTTTCTTTCTTGCCAGATGCAGCCGGTTGATCTCTTGGGCATCACAATCAAAACCCTTGCAGAAATCGAAAAGGAGGTAAGTAGCCAGCCAGGCACTAAGCAGAGGCATCATGAGAGCTGTGTTCACCTTGTTATAAGACCCCTTCCCATATGGAAAGCGCCTCTCTTGTCTTTGCAAGTCACTGCTGGAGGGTAAAGTCAATGCAAATCAAACAGTAAGCTCAAAATTAGGGGTGTCCTCTGTGTTCTGTGCTGGGTGAAGACCCTTTAAGTGTTGAATGCAATGCCAAAGTGTGCTGCCCTCTCTTTGATTCCAGATGTGTTTGCACTTTAAACTTTCTTTCTCATTTATTAACAACTGATGTTAACGACGTTACAAGCAGGACACTGTTTGTGTTTGGTTGCCACTTGCGTCTCAGGGAAACAAATTGACTAAGCAATGTGAGGTGAAATACTTCATCCTTTTTCGGTTTGATGGTGCTGGTAGCTTGTCACCAGGAGAATGGGCTGCCCTTTCAGTGAGTGTGAGTCTTCAGGGAGCTTGAGGAGGAGACTGCCATCAAACTGAGGGTCATCTCATGTTCCCGAGGGAGCATTTTGGCACAGGTAGGGTGCCAAGGAGCCCCTGCTTTGCAAGGCCTACCCCTCAGTTAAAGTCTCAGACCAGGAGGAAAATTGTCTCAGCAGCATGTGCTTCTTGGGCACCATCAGTCACAAACATCTTCTCTTGTGCCAACCTCGTGCCAGCCAGCTGGGTTAAAGGCAGAAAGTAAGAAGATGGCATAGCAAAACTTCCAGACTCCTCATGGCTTCTCCACTTCTTGATTCTCATTGTGAGTCTGGTTTCCTAAATCCATCCTCTTCTCCTGCCTGGAAGTTTTATCTGAGCATGAAGAGAAGGTGGTTGTTTGCCAGCACTTTCCAGGCATCTGACAGGCCAGGGGAGCTGCAGCAGCGGCTCTGAAGACGCCGCTTGGCAGGGACAGTCGCTGCCTCGGTCCCACAGCGTGGCACACATGCCACGGTTCCGTTTGGGACTGTGGCATCTGCCAGGGGGGCCCTTGGAGCCCGGTGTGCTCAGGGCTGGTGGCTCCTCCACGTATTCACCTCCTTCCCCTCACCCTCACCAGGAGCTGGCAGCAGAGCAGTGGGTCCCTTCTGCCAAAATAGTACTGGATTTGCGTCTGCACCCCTCTGTGTGTGCAGGAGAGCTCGGGGAGCCTGCCCGGAGGGGTGGGATGTGCAGCCCTGTTCTGTGCCCTCACAGGTCCACAGAGTGCAGGCACACTGGTACCAGAGTCATTCGTATGGCATTAGGAGAAGAGGTTGATACCTGCCATCTTTCCCCACATCCTCCTGTTCCAGTGCAGGCTATGTGTGTTTCAGAGTAATGAAAAGTATAATTAGGCAGCTCATATTCCTTGATGAAGCATCTTGTCTGCACATAGATAGCTACACATATAAATATTGTGAATTTCTGCATGGCTTTATTTCCCTTGCAAGCAATAGCACCATTACAGCAAATCTTCTAGATTTCCAAAGCAGCAAGAACATTTTCCCAGGAGCTACATGCCTTGCAAAAAATATTCCCAAAGAATTCCAAGAGTTATTGTTCTCTGTAGCCACGTTTGTGGATATACGCACCCATCCTCCAAGCTGTGGGCCGAGCTGAATGAAAGGACTCCACCCTTTCAAGAAAACCGATGACAAGTGGTGCAAACCCGCTCAGGCTGCAGCTGAAGTCGGCAGCTCTTGCAGCAGGAGTGCAGAGCTGTGCCCTGAGGAGCACCTGAAGCAGTGGGGTGTGAGGAGGTGGTGAAGCCCGGCCGGCAAAGGCAGGTTGAGGCTGAGGGTGCCGTTAGCCCACGGCTGTTTCGGTGGACGTGGGGTGGAGAGGAGCAGGGCCCCGGCAGCCA
>NW_008601510.1:0-297 GCF_000691845.1 Merops nubicus
CACCCTCCCCCCCATCCTCATCCTCACGGGCTGCATCCTTCCCCCCCACTTAAATTTGGGGAGCGGGGGGGGGGCCCAGCCCCTCTCAAACTGGAGATTAATTTGGGGGACCCAGCCCTCCTCAAACTGGGGGTTATTTTGGGGGGGTCACAGCGCAGTGCCCCCCCCGTGTGTGTGTCCCCCCAGGTCTGGAGGATGAAGGCTGGTTCGACCCCTGGACCCTCCTCAACGCCTTCCGCCGCAAAGCCACGTCCCTGGGGGTCCAGAGCTGCTCTGGGGAGGTGCGAGGTGAGGACT
>NW_008601511.1:0-9779 GCF_000691845.1 Merops nubicus
GTATGTGTTCAGTCTTGAGATGTTGAAACTCTCTGAAAGCCGCTGATGTTGTTCAGCGGCGTAAAAAACTGCAGTTTTCATAGTCCTCTCAGCCTGTAATTACGTGGAGTGTCAGAGGTCGGCTTCGTTTCAGCTGGGAAAAATAAAAAATGCTTTAAACTGCAAAATCTAAGCGACCGAGTGTGCGGTTAAAGGTTCGTTCTTTTGTACCTCAAATGAGGCACAGGTGATACATTAACACTGGTTGTAATTCACATGCACCCAACTGTAAACAGTATTTCTGTGGAGACCTTGATTTGTAACCATAGAAAAAAGAAAAGCTTCTGAATTAACAAGAAAGCTTCCTGGGTTATACCTAGGAATGAGGAGCTAAATACACTTCTACTGTTCGATAACTGTGTTTATATGTATTGTTTACATTATCTATTTATCTGTATAACTAACTATATATCTGTATTTCTATAGTTCTGCTCCATAAAGCATCATCTTTGTGTGCAGAGTTTTTTGCCCGTGGGTCCCTCCCTTGGACTGGAAAATTTCGGATATACTGAGAGAGGTCCCTGGCTTTGTGCCTAAAGGACATGCTACAGGGGATAAAAGTGGTTAACAGACAGTTGCTTTCCTATTTCTGAGGCAAAGCCTTCCAGCGACAGGAATAATCCATCTGAAATTATCAGGTTGCAGGTATCGGGCACTTAAAAGATAGATGAAGATCTGTATCTACCAGTTATCCTGTGGACTTGCACTTCATGGTGCATACTTCCACAGGGGGTTCCTGGACCCAGGCAGGTGCATAAAGCTGCCTGTACATGCTAGAAAACTAGAATATATATTAGAAAACTAAAATATATATATATGCCTTTCCCCTTCTTGGCTCTTCTCTAATGACAATGGTTGGGGATAATCACAGCGGATTTGTTTAGAGATCTGTCTAAACAAACAGAAATTGCCCAAATGTGGTTGCAGGAGTACTGGTTTATAGAAGCAGCTGAGTCAGCAGGTTTTTTGTGGGTGGTGGTTTGGTTCCCCTCCCCCCGAATTCTTGATAAGAATCCCAGTGTGGTTCTTCATGTATTACAGCGACGAAGCAGAGCAGCTCTGTTTATAAGAGCAGCAAGCTCCTTTTTCTTTGCTTCAACCTTATTTGGGACATTTCTTACATGTCTCTGAGTCTTTTCTTCCTCAACATTGTAAAGCAGAGCAAGATAAGTAGATAAACTCTGTTTCTAGTATTTTTACACTAAATATACCTCATCAAACCACACCTATTACTGCACCTTCTGTGTGACCGCTGATCGCTTCCAGGGACCAGACCTCCACTGCACTCAGAAGATCCCTGGCAAAGCTGAACAGGAGGAAATCCACAGAGATCCAAGCGGTCTTTGTGCAGAGCAGGAAGCCCTCAATAATATCAGCCAAAAAAAACAGTATCTGAGCTGCACAGCAAGATCTTAAATCACAGAAACCTTTGTTTTCCAGCTGCTAGCTCCCATTCTCCAGGTTGTTTGTTGGCCTCTCCATCACCCATCTCTGAGAACATTTAATGCCCTTTTCAGGTACTCATTCAGGCTTTGTGTGGTGTTTTTTTTATTTTTGGGATGACTGTTTTATGAAAAAAAATGATCTTTTAATAAGAAAAGACTGACAAATCCTATGGACTTAATACTCTGAATGCAGGCACACAGTTTTTTTAAAAATCAAGTAGTTGATATTTCAGTTTGCTTAACCAGCAAAACGAGGGAATTGTGGACATTTTCATGAAGAGTTACTGTTTGCTTTTCCTTTAAAGTTTAACCTGTAGATGAACTTGCTTGTCACAAATCTGTTTCAAAATCAGAGTAACTTGCAGAAACTGCTCCTCTTTCCTTTCCCCTAAACCCTCCTTATTAGAACTGTAATGCTGGAGGAAAAGATATATCTGTGTATGCACTCGTTTACGTGTGCCTAAAAAAACCAAGGGGAGATTAATATTGGCTAAGAAAATATGAAAAAAAATTCCAAGAGAGAGCAGCTGGTGATATCAATAACATGTGTTTTCCAAAAATGTTTGCAATTTAGTTTTATTGCTTCATTGCATTTAATTAGAGAGGTCATACACAAAGCTAGGGGTAAACTAAAAATGAAATTTTTCTCTCATCTTGCCTTAATTTTCCACCTTTTCAGTGATGGAAGCAGTGAATACTGCTTTAAATTCCACAGGTACCTTGCTGTGGGTATCTTTATTTCCTTTTTTCCCCCTTTCTATTTTGATATTTGATTCCTGCGGCATCTTATTTGCCTGCCTAAACCTCCTGCTACATATTCATTAGGTAAACAAACTTCAAACAATTCCAAATTAATCATCTTTATTTACCTGGGGAGGCTGGTTCTGTGTTGCTGCATGTCCTTCTGAGGCATTATCCAAACCACACTTCACCCTTAATTAAGATTTTGGGAGATTAAAAGTCATAATACTTAGAATCTGTGTTTTGTTTTCGGTATTTCAAGTGAGTTTGAATGCAAACTACCAGGTGAGTTTTACTCACATGCTCTCTGTAAAGTTTATGTGTAGTTCAGTCGTTGACACCCAAGCGAATGATCTAGAATTAGTCATTAGGAATGATCTAGAAGGTCAATAGTGTCTGTTGCTTTGCTAATTAAGTTACATGAGCACCTAAAGTTTTCATGCTACACGTATTGGCCATCTCTTGGTACCTCCCTTCTGCTTATGATTAATTAGATTCAGAAACATTCCCATGTTCTCTCCAGTAGGTACACTCAGAGTGCCTCTGCTACAGCACAGAGCATGGGAGCCACAACCACCTTTATTAGAAAAGAGAAACACAAGACAGAGAGTGCTCATTTTTAATTAAAATGATTAGTGCTGAGAACACCACAGGACAGGGAGATTTGTTTCCCCTTCCATTAAAGATGTTCAAACTTATATCTTCCAGAGTATCCAAATGATGTACCTGAAGATGAGGCATAGATGTATTTTTCTACATGTGCCACAAGGAAAAAGGTCAGAAAGAACAAAAATGAAGCCTCTGTCTTAGGCTTTCCTAATAAAAATATCATTGATATTACTGAACATATTTTTCAATCATGAAATAAATTAATCTACTGCATGTACTCCAACTACGACCTAATATAATGAAACTGCTCTGGAGACTTGAAATAATATTTGGCCTTGTTGTAAATATCCAACCTTGGGATATTTACAGTACCTCAGGAACCTCTGCAAGTGACTTTTCCACCAATATTTTTTGCTGTCATGTCTGATGTGAGCATTGGGGCACAGAAAAAGCACTGAAAGAGGAAAATACACTACCACTTAACTGCTCACTGACATGACAGAGGATTGAGAGGTGGGTTTGGCAAGTACAGGCAGAAACAACCATATTTTAGAAAAAAGAAATATTAATAGGCACCAGTGTCCATTGTAATGTGGTAGATGGAACATATTGTCTGTCTTGATTCCAAAGTGGCAACACCCCCCCAAAACAACTGTCTATGTCAAACTGGCAATTAGATAGACATGAAATCTGGGCTGTTAAAGGCCAACATCTGAGTGACAGGTGCTAAGATGCTGGACACAGAACAAGGTGAGGAGAAGAGATGGAATATGAGCTAGGTAATAATAAACTGGGGCTCTCAGTAACTTGCATGATGTGTAGCCTTTTTAATTTTGTATTTTCAGTCATCAGCTGTAATGGAAAATACTGTGAGATTTAACATCTTTGGAAGAGGTGGGCTTTAAGGGATGGTGGAGGGAAGGGAACTAGTGGGAAAGGTAACCAGGCAGTCACTAGTAGTTTCTATACTAGTTTCTATGCTTCAAACAATGTTTTTCTTTCTCTCTGCTTCTTTTATTCACTACAGACAATAAAGACTTCAGTGATCTGGAGTAGAGGTCTTCCAACTTGCATGGTGTATGTGGGTGGTACGTGCCACGGATACACCCATCCTAGGATAAAGTAAATTTTGCAGTATTTTTACCAAAAAGAGAATTTCATTCATCTCTATTAATGCTTTGCAAGAATTTAGTGGTGTTCATAAGCAGTGCTCCTGCTCATCATCATCAAGATGTTGTGTTTCATAATTAGTGCTGGAAAGACTGAAAGAAGAAATACTTCTTGAGCTAACTGAAAGAGCAGCAAGGAAAGAATAAGACATGCAGCATTTCTCAAGTGTAAGGAATTCAGACATATTTATTTAGCATTCTGGATATCTTAATTTTGTATTTTCATTCCTAGAAACTACACGATTAAAATTATTTCACATCCTAGAAATACAATTTTCATGTGTTCATACATTTGCTTTTATTGCATTTTCTTTCAAGGTCAAGCATGAATATTTTTCTGCATTTGTTCTTGGTATTTTTAGCAGCATTGTCTGAACTTTTTACCTCATAGCAGTTAATAAAGCCTCTACATGGAAACACAATTTTGCCCTTGAATGCTTCATTGTGCATAAGAGAAGCTTTAAAGCTAGACACAACAGTATTTCTTCTTTTCTGTTGTTAGAATGAGGTGCTCTTAAGCTTTTAAATGGGTCAACTCTCCAGTATGACTTAGTCACATGTGCTTTAAATTAGTCAAGTGCTTAATTGGCTTGCTGGATGTTTGCATGTGGAAATACAAATGCTTGATCCAGGAGATACCTTGATACAACAGATGTCATATGTTCTAATTCTGTAGAAAGAAGAGGAAACCTAAATGAACTGGTTTTACAAACCCTTAGAATTTTCAGGAACTTAAAGGCAATTAAAAACATTGGCTGCCCAGCAGGACTGGAAAGTCAGGCTTTTATTTCATTGCCAGTAAAAATTCAGATACATGCTTTTGAAAGTCTTGGATCTGTGTCTGTAGCTAAATGCCTCAGTATGGCTCTAGACTGATGTGCAGAGATTATTCAGCCAGCTCTTCCCTGTGCCAGCAAAATGGACTAAACTGAGGCTGCTGCTTGGGTAAATGAACAGAACTTGTTTGCCCATGATAATTGTTCTATGATCTGTAAGCAGAAGCAAGAATAGTCTGATGCTGTGCTGAAAAACATCAGTGTGGTATTTCAGCTTAAAACACAGAATTCCATGCTGCAGGTGGGCAGCTGGACCTGATATATGCTTTGATAGAGATCTACAGGATGCAGAGTGAGAGTAAGAGATTGCATGTATGCCTAAAAATGTCAACACTGCTTTATCATCTGGCCATTCCACTTTGAAAGGAAACCCCTAATTAGTGGCAGTTTGAGTGCATGACTGATGTTTAGGTTGTGAGGTAAATAACACCAGTGATAATGAATGTAGGCATGGTCCAGATCTCAACTTTCAGTTAGCTGTGGTGTTAAAACCATGTTAAAATTTGTCACCTGACCACACATTGTTCTCTCCAGCAGTCATTTCTGAGTTTTCCTACAAATATAGTATCATGGTTATGACTGGAAGAGGCAATAATGGGATCATGAGAAGCTTAAGGGGAAAACCCAAGCCAGTCAGTGGAATGGCAACAAATGAGGCAGATCTGCTGTAACCACAGCAAAAGGAAAAGCTGGGTTGATCTTCTTCTGTGTAGAGATATGTAGAGAGTCTTTCATGTATGCAGAGCTACATGAAAGTCTGTCACCATGCATGTGACAGTCGTAATAGGTGCACATGACACTTGTCCTCTGGAGCATCATCAACCATTTTACATCTATAATAACCTCGTGTGCTGACTTGATGGGACAGTTTTCCCTGGAGGCAACGGCTGCAAATTCCCAGTGCAGAGATTCCCATTAGGATAATAATATTTTCTAAGGTTAACATGTTTATAATCTACATGTAGTTTAAAATGTTTTCTCTCACTGTTTTGTTTTCATTGCCTTTAAACTCGCTGATTAATAGATGCTGAACACAGCTCAGATTTTTAAAGATCATTTCAATGAATGGTGCAATAAATACAGTTTGAAAAAATCTGCTTTATTATAGAAGAATTGTGGCTGTCTCTGTAGTTGCCCTCTTTAAGAGGAATAACAGCAACAGACTCGAGGTTTGTCCCTGGAGATGGTCACAAATAGAACCAAAGGAATAATTAATCCTAGAGTGCTAGCACACTAATTAGTATTGTTTAAGTTGATAGGAGTTGTAGGTTCTCAGTAGCTTTGGTGTGATTATTTTACCCTTTTTTTGTCCAGTTTAAGTAGCTGTCAGTCTCAGGCTATTTTACATCACAACAGGAGGCATCTAAGGATGGGTGAAAAGTCTGTATACCATCTGCTTACATATCTTCATTTTGACAGTGACAAAAACTACCCCAAAATTCCAGGGTCTTGGGAGATTTCGCAGTGAAATAAAGCACTCTTAGTAGCATATAAGATATACAGAAACCAGCTTCTTTAGCCTGGAATAATTGGTTCACCACGGTGCCTGCCAGATGGCCAGCAGCTTGCTGGTGTCCTTTGCCCTGGCTGTCCTGTGTGATGGCAGCATTCGAGTGGCCCCAGCCCTCCTGATAAAAGCAGGTTTTCACACTGATTAGTTAGATATCACTACAAGTTGCAAAGATGACCATTATTTTGTTTAAGACTTTACACAGTTTCCAGGGGCTACTTCCAAATTCTACTAAAGTAGGAAAAAAAAGGCCTGGACAAGCTGCTGACTGCTTTGATCACAGGTAGATGCATGGAAAATAAATGGAGATTTTTTTTCTGTGTGTTTGGGTATGGTTATTCTTAATCTCAAAGTGCTCTTCTGTACAGCTGACCTCATTTTTCTAAGGTTTTATTTTCACAGAAAAACTCATCGCTTCAAATAGTGAAGTTGGAAGCACCTAATATGCTTTAAAAAGCAAAATCATTCCAGAGCTCTGGTGATCTTTCCAGCACTTAGTAAGACATTTGGATCATTTTTAGACACCCTAAAAATTCTGTTTATTACACAGATGGAGAACTATGTTTTTAAAGTGTGCTCCTGCTTTATAAAAGATGCTGGAAGAGATGACAGTTCCCCTGACATACCAGCACAGAACGTGGCTGTGTCATCACCACCAAGAACTGGGGAAACCTATCTGGAAGCTGCAACAAATTATTAGTTTGTTGGGTTTCTTCTGGAGGTTGACATTAAATTATCAGGTTAATTATATTGATACACCTTTTTTTCTAGCTACTAATTGTCCCCTGCACCCTGGCTGGCTATTTACAAGACATTTACAAGAGGTTTACAAACCATTTATATTGCCAAGAAACTTCCAATGTAGGGATAAAAATGAAATACAGATCATAACCTACAAACCATCACACTTATAAACATGCTACAGACTTCTAAGAAGGCTTCTTATTCCTACCTTTTCCTGAACTGAAAACATGTTTCAAGAGATGGAAGGTTGAGATACCTTAATTTTCTGCCTGCATGACAGATTCCAGAGGCTTTTCACCATCTTCTTCTGTATTGATGGTTTTGCTCCTTTTCCTGCTTACCAGCCACAGGAATTATAACCAATGTATCCTATTCACATGCAAATTACTGCCAAAAATTTTCCTACAGATTTGAGACTATCCCCATGTATTTTACTGGATTTGAACGAGGGGGGTTTGGTTGTGATCCAGTTCCCATCCTATGACATCCACCCATCATTCTTATTTCATTGAATTCTTTTCTCAGCCTCTGATCCATCTCTGATTCACCATTTTATTGAGCCCTGATGGGTCCCGTACTTCATAACCCTGGCAGCAGTCCCACTTTTACTGAACCACACAGACTATTCCTATATTTTTTTCAGGCCCAGCTGCTGGGATGTACCAGGCACAGCACATCCTGTAGCACTGTGGTGCTGCCATTCCAGGTGATGCCTCACAGGTATGCATCCCAGTGACATCAGAGGAAAAAAGGGAGTTGGTAATTATCTACCACAGCATGTTTCATCCTGAGTGGAATAACAAATTGGCCTCTGTCAGGGGTCTCCCTGTTGGAAGAATATCCCTGGGTTATATGACAACAAGCAGCCCTGTGTTATAACTGGAATTAGGGATCTACGAAGGTGGATGGTGTTTATTTATTAAGACTATGTGTTAACAAGGTGGTTCTTGAGCCAATAGTGTTGATTAACAACTCAACTACGTGTGCATGTACTGAACTGACAATGAGGTTTGGAGCCTTATTGTGTGATTGCTTGCCCACTGTTCCTCACAGGTCTTGGGGCAGCTTGACACTCCTGAATTCCACCAACAGTGGTGAGCAGGGCTGTTTGAAATGTCATGAAATGAGAGCAGAATATATGTGAAGAAAAGCGTGTGACTGCATTAAACACAGTAGGATGCATGCACCTCCTGGCAAGAAATGGCTCTAACAAGTATCATGGAATCATAGAATTGTTTAACTTGGAAAAGACCTTTAAGCTCATGGAGTCCAACAATCCTCCAGCAGTGACAGGTCCCCACTGCCCCGTGTCCCTCACCCCACATCTCCACGGCTTGGAAACCCCTCCAGGGGTGGGGACTCCACCACTGCCCTGGGCAGCCTGGCACAGCCCTGGGCAACCCTCCAGGGCAAGAAATTGTTCCTCAGGTCCAACCTACCCATCCCCTGACACAATGCCTTATATATGCCTCCTTGGAATCTTTTCTGTGCAGATCAGAAAAAGTACTGCTCCCTGGTACCCAGCTCCATTCCACCCACACCTCCTATGGAAACAACAACAACAACAAGCTGGAATGCAGTTCATATAAACGACGTGACCTCACCTGGGTGAAGGGATAGTCGTCACACCTCCTGTCTTTTCCTAGTGATGTCTTCATATGCATTTCCTTTCCAACTCCTTTCCCAGGTTCTTGATTGCAGAAGACATAATCCCATGGGCCTGTCACCCTAAGCCAAACGTGACACCCTGGCAAGGATGGGAAGGAGAGTACTCCAGACATTGTGGAATATACAGTGTAAGACAGGGTAGGCACTACTGACCTTTTGGTGTCAAAACAGAGACAGAAAGAGGACAGCTTAACCCAAGCATGCCTTCTCTTGTTAACCTTCAGCCTAGGATTCCTGGTTTTGGCTGAAAAGCTACATGGTGCCAGATGTGCTCACACAGCACAGGATGTGCACACCCAAGAGTAAACCAACAGTGAACACGGGTCGCCTGGTAGGACACTGTGGGAGAAACAACCCGTTGAGAGCAGTGGGTGTAGTGTGTAGCAGCTCCAGAGCAGGCAGGAATGTCCACTGCCCATCATCTCAAAGGCCTATTCCAACTCCAAGTGAGGCACCTGAAGTGTCACAAAGTTTTGAACTCACTCCTCCCTGAGGGCAGGTGAGAAAAATACAGCAGCAAAGTTCCACGACCACATGACACTTCTCATAATAAGCATCAGCTTGATCCTTATCTCCTCTCCATTTTCCATCCCCGTCTCACTTGCTTTTTCCTTCCTTTTTCTCACCGTTGCCTCCTCTTGCTCAGGGACAGGGCACAGCACAGAGGGATGCCCCTGTTGGCAGGCAGGGCACCGTGGGGTGATGATGGGCTGCCTCAGGTGCTGCCCTGGGCACAAGATCTGCAGAGGAGTGAGTCTGAACCTCCTCCTGGTGCACAAGAGCAGTTCTGGCTGTGTGCAGCAGGTGTCTGCAGCTGCACCACGCTCTGTCCATCCTGCCCACACACTGATGGGAAAGGGGTGCTCCCTCTTCCAGGGGCTTGGTGCTGGGGTTCAGGAAAGAAGGCAGATCTCTGTTTCTAGTTTTATAAATAGAAAATTATTGGCTTCACTGCCGTGCAGTTCAGATCTTATGCTGAACAATCCTGCAACTTCTTCCGTGGAGAAGGCCCTGGGGG
>NW_008601511.1:10022-16726 GCF_000691845.1 Merops nubicus
GCCAGCCCGAGAGGAGAAGGCTCCATCGGGGGAGACCTGCTGGGGGCTGCCAGGACTGCCAGGGGCCTGCCAGAAACCTGGGGGGGGACTTTTGAGCAGGGGCTGTTGGGACAGGACAAGGAGTGCCAATCTGAAACTAAAACAGAAAAGATGTAGACTAGAGATAAGAAGAATTTTTTTACATTGAGAGAGTGGTGAGCCCCTGGCCCAGGCTGCCCAGAGAGGTGGTCACTGCCCCATCCCTGGCACCATCCCAGGGGAGGTTGGCCGGGGCTCTGAGCACCCTGCTCTAGCTGGGGATGTCCCTGATCAGTGCAGGGGGTTGGACTAGATGACTTCTCAAGGTCTCTTCCCACCTAAACCAGCCTGTGATTCCATGATTCCATGATTCTGCTCTAGGCAGTTGTGTACCAAGCTGTTGTGCATTTGTTGATGGTTCTGTGAGGCAAACACCCTGTGCTGGTAGCCCCGTGTCGTAGGAAATGATCTGCTGGACACGGTGCCCTGGTGGCAGGGTCTGGTCAGGGTTCACTTGCACTCCCACTCTTGAGCTGTGTCAAAGAGCAGCTCTTCACACAGCAGTGGGAAAGCTGCTGCTCCTCCTTCCCCTGAGCATCCCTCCTTCTGCAGGGATTTGAATCACTACACGTTCGATAGACAGCCCGGAGCAGCTGAAGTGTTGAAGTATTTCCAGCCAGCCAGCCTCAAGAGGGAGTCAGTGGGTTAGTGATGCAGGAAAACGGCCTCATCTACAAAATCTGGTATTCCTGGGGAAAATAAAGCTCTGACTAAGCCCAGCCAGAGGGAAGCAGAATTTGTGCACATGGCCTGTACTCCTGTGATGGAGCAGGAGCCCCTGTGAGCTGGTAAGAACCTTGTGGAATGAGATCCTGCATCAGAAAGGAAGCTGTTGACAGACTGGTACATGCCAGGACCACACTGAATCCTGTAGCTGTTGTCCTGAGGTTCTGAATGATTCCAGACAAAGTAGAAGACATTTTGAAGGCTTGGGTTTTGCCTTTGCATGTCCACTATGATTTACCTTCAGTTCTTTTCAGCACTGTTTGCTGCCGTGTAAAACCACTGGGGCATCCACTTTATAGCAAGCTTAGAGGATAATACTTTCCCTGGTGTCCTGACTGATAAGGATTATGAAAAATACAATATTTAACTCTAAATGTCTATCTATGAGCTATTCTTCCCCTTGACTCTGTCCCCATCATGGTTAACTCTTGATAATGTTATTGTCAATACTCTCTCACTGAGAGTTGAGGGCACGAACGTGGTTCCAGAGCACACACGCCAGGAAACGTGACACACGTCCCTTGCCACACGTAATGACTCTGTCAAGTGCCTCCTGAGACAGGTTAATGTTGCAGCCAGTGAATGGCTGTGGTAATAAAAGCACCTTTGACATGAAATTCCTCCAAGTGTGTGAGTATTCTGGCACATGGAGCCGCAGCAGGTTCCCACACGTGTGTGTTACAGGGGTGGAAACAGGAGGTGCGACCCCACGGGCGGTTGGCTGAGGTTGTTGCAAGTGCCTCTAAAGAGTTATTTCACACTGCTGGTTAATATACAGCCTTGTCAGACGTGGTGTTGGATCAGAGCTGGATATCTAGGTAAGTAGGGAAGTTTATCCTGCTGTAACTTTATAGCTGGATGTTATAAATTAATAGCTGTTGAATGCTGAAGAACATCTTCATTTATAGCTGCTTTGGTAGTGCCTAAGGACTCTAGGAACATTCCAGTTGTTTCACCAAATGAAAAGAAAGAGTTGAATGCCTTTTTCAGATGCTGGTCTTATTCTGATGGTTTTCTCTAGCCTTTGTCATCACAAGCATTTTGTTGTGTTATTCATAGGACAAAAGGATCAAATGTAGAACCATAAATTTTTGTAGTCCCAGTCTTCTCAGATAAGGCCTGCTATAACAATTGTTCAGCTGTCTGATGCATTTAAAAGTAAAAAGTATTTTTATATCACTTACTGTCTTCATACACTCCAAATTTTTGGACAGAAAGTTTCAAAGTTTATTGAGGACATAAATTCATGAGATTCTGTGTTCTCTTTTAAAATTTTAATTCATGCCATCAAGTAAACCTACCTATGACTTACCAATTAACCCATTCTGAGATGTAAGTGTTGTGACCTTTGGAAAGGTCATTAGGCACAAAATGAACGAGGGAAGCAGCTCATTTATTACCTAGTGGTGCAAAAGTCTCTCTGCAGCTGGTACCTCCATTACTGCTTGGTAGTTGGTGAGGTTGGCAGTGGGTATTTGGTAACCTGCTGAACTGGACCCTCAGCTCCAGTAGACCACAGACTGTGGGCCTTTGCTGGAGGGGGGTTCTGCTGTACTCTGGAAGACACACCAGATGTATGTTATTTCTTCATCAGCATTGCTTTGAAAAGATGTAAAATGGGGGTTTTTAACTCTTTCTTTTTGTCTGATTTAGACCTGATATGTGATTCACCTGCTCTGATCCCATTTTCTCCACGTCTCCTGGCTCAGATTGGTTTTCAGGTATTGGGCAGAACTGTTAACAGAGCTGTGGTTTATTAAAAGAGATAGCTCTAGATATTGCAGATAAAATGCAGTTAAATAGCTATATAAGAAAAATGCCTTCTTTTTACAGTAGACAAGCAGAATTCACACTTGCTGAAAGTACAGCAGCACAAGAAGAAAAATTTTAGCAATAACCACCAAAGCAGTTCACATCCCATGGAGTTCACATCCCAGCTTTAGCTGTTGAGCCTTTGGTCTTATTCACACTCCCACCCCCAGCTCCAAGAAATAAAGCTTGGAAAGGGCCCCTCTGCCAGGTGCTCTACAGGTTTCACCATTCCAACAGCTTTTTTGGAGGGCTCTGATGAGTATTGTCGTGTTATTTATTTTTTTTTTCTTTTTCCTGGTGAAAAAACTTGAGTCTTCTCTGCTTCACGTGAGTAGAATAAGCTCATATGAGACCTAGAGGTAATGGATGTTTATACTGCTCAGTAGTCTATGTTTGACTCTGATTTTCTAGAAATGCACTGAACTTTGGGGTTTGGACAAGTAACAGGTGAATCGAGCTGTGGGTTGCTTTAAAAAGTGTTGATTTTGGGGGCTTTGGTACAGATGAAGTTTAGGGGGGCTTTAAATTTGTTTTGTTTCCTTAGAAAAATAAAACAAGTGTTTGGGGTTTTTTGGGGGGAATTTGATGCTATTTGTTTAGTTGCTCTGTATACCAGAGAACACTGATGCTTTTTAAGTATAATTAATTCTGATGCAGTGTAAAATTCTAATTTTACAAGTGCCATATTTTTGTTTATTATGGGACTCCCACTGTTAAATCTTGGATATCTCTTTTTCTGATACCTTTGACTTCCTTAACACTTTAATTTTAGATAGAAATGATTATGAGAGTATCTGTCTATAGAAGGCTGACTTTTACTATATGAAAATAATCTGTGATCCCTAATGGGATCTCCAGTTGAAATAAAGGCAAAAAGAGCCCAGTGCTTATCAAGCTTTAGAAATCAAGGAATGTTAAGTTTTCCTATTGGCGTTTTGATGTATGACTTCTAATCTTGATGGTTTGAGTTGGCAATTTTGTGTTAGCCCAGGGTGCTGGTTGCTTTCTGGAATATACAGGGTCTGTATTTTGTTACAAATAACTGTGCCTGGTCTGCAAGTGGACTGTTTTCCTCTTCTACAGAGGAAGAAAACACTTTTATTATTTCCTTCCACTCTTCATGTTTCTTTTAGGCAATTTTGTAAGGGATGGTAACAGCCATTTCTAATTCTCTGATACAGGTAGTGAATTAACTTTGAAGAGCACAGCACATGTGATGGCACTTGCCCAGCTGCATTTTTCCCAAATAATGTCAAGTTCTCATTGCTGAACTGTGTAGTGATTCCCAGGGGCAATTTTTGTTTGCTTTTATTGTTGAAATAATCCTAAGAGGTACATGGAACAGGGTGGATTTTAGGGAAAGCTTTTGCAGAGGGACATCACACAGCACAAAGGCTTTTTGGTGAAAAAGAAGTGATAGAGATGGGTCTTATTGTCTGCATCCTGCTTGTATAGGGGTTGGTGTGAAGGTTTGAGTGGGGGAAAAGAAAAAGAGGTTTCTATGTATGATCTTGGAGATCAGGATACAGAGGAAACACACAGTATCCTTGTTTTGAGGAGCCAGTGGAGAGATGCAGGGACCTGAGGGATGGACACCACATGGGAACCTACCAACAGCCAAGGTTAAGAAGTCTGCAGTAGGCCACGGCACCTAATGTATAGGATTAAATACAGAATTTTAACAAGAAATGTGTTGATTGGATGCACTGAGACTTAAACTGGTGTATTTTGACCTAGTAACACCTTGCCTTACATTCGGGTACCTATTTACCATGTGCTCTGTCAACTGTGTTGTCTTTGCTAGGCTTGAAACTATGAAAAATAGTGCTCAAGCCTGAAAAATATGACAAAACAGCAGAGTAAGCTTTGATCTGCAACACAACAACCGTGTGAAGTGTAGAATTGTGTAGTAAAAATGCTTATTTCTGAACAGATAGTGGAGCACAGATGATGTGCCCAAGCATTATGATTTTTAAATAAATTGGAATGACTTTGAAAGTGTTATGTCTTTTATTAGACAGCTTATGCTTCGTGTTCATGCTTTCATGGGGAGAAGCTATGAAACAGCAAAGAGCTGAATTATAGTTGGGCTTAGATCTATGAAAGATAAAAGGTGTAATGTTAAAAAAAGCAGTTCTGAGGGTCAGCTAGTGGGAAATTAGTATGCCCTGTAAAACGATTTGTCTTTTAGCATGAATAGAAGCTGCTTGATCCTTCAAGCAGAAGTGCACGAGTAAAAGGATTTTCCAGGTATTTCATCCATATCTAATAGTTGTTCTGATCTATTTTTCATCACCACTAAGCAACGTGTACACCTCAGTACAAAACCACACACCGAGATCCTGTAAAGCTTTTGAAGTGGGAAATCTCTTGTATCCCAAAGAGGAGGAAAAAAAATAAATCTATGGAATAGTGAATTGCCAGCCACACAAATAGGTGGTCAACAGGAGCCTCTGCTGAGAGGATTTGTTAGCTCCAACCCTTGCATGAAAGTGTTGCACTGTAGGTCAGACCATGCAAATACAGCCCTTTTGCTTCCTTGATTGCAAGTAGTCATTAAGGGAAAGTGTCCCAGAGCGAGCAGATTGCTGCTCCATCCATAGGATGGTAA
The DNA here is from genome assembly GCF_000691845.1 of Merops nubicus. NCBI lineage: Eukaryota > Metazoa > Chordata > Aves > Coraciiformes > Meropidae > Merops > Merops nubicus. The sequence goes on from NW_008601511.1 coordinate 15,250, forward strand.
AATATTTACCTGTAGAGTTTGAAAAGCACTTTTCTAGGCACTTTTTTAGACTTAAAAATGAAGAAGTCGAAGCATCTGGCGTGTTCGTCGATGCCGTGTGAAGGGGGTGTTGTGGTCAGCTGCTGGAAATTTATCATAGAATGGTTTGGGTTGGAAGGGACTCCAGAGGTCATTTAGTTCCAAGCCCCCCGGCGTGGACAGGGACACCTTCCACCAGGTCCCATTGCTCAAATCCCCATCCATCCTCCTCATGAACACCTGCAGGGATGGAGCATCCACAGCTTCCCTGTGCAACCTGTGCCAGTGTCTCACCACCTTCAGAGGGAAGATCTTCATTCTAATTTCTAACCTAAATCTCCCCTCTTCCAGTTTGAAGCTCTTGCCCCTTGTTCTGTCTCTACAAGCCCTTGTGAAAAGTCCTTCCCCAGCTTTCTTGTAGGCCCCCCCTCAGACGCTTGAAGACCACAAGAAGGTCTCCCTGGAATCTTCTCGAGGCTGAACAACCCCAACTCTCTCTAACCACAAGATAACAGGACAGGACACTTGGTATTTATGACCAGAATCTAGTTGAAGAATAAAGAAAAAAATACATGGACTCTGCAAGAGCACAATAAAGACCAGCCTGTGCTGGGCACAGGGTGCCATCTACAGAAGGTGGAGAGAACTGCTGCTTCAGGCAAGTCATTGCAGTAGGGGTGTTCCACTGAATTAAGTTTCATTAATAGAATCATTTTGGTTGGAAAAGACCTTCAAGATCATGGAGTCCAACTGTTAACCTGGCACTGCCAGGTCCCCACTGCCCCGTGTCCCTCACCCCACATCTCCACGGCTTGGAAACCCCTCCCGGGGTGGGGACTCCACCACTGCCCTGGGCCACCCTGGCAGGGGAGCTGGACAACCTCCAGGGCAAGAAATTGTTCCTCAGGGACAACTGAAACCTCCTCTGGGGCAACCTGAGGCCATTGCCTCTTGTCCTGTCGCTTGCTCCCTGGGAGAACAGACTGACCCTCACCTGGCTCCAACTGACTTTCAGGGTTTCGTAGAGAGTGGGGTCTTCCATGAGACCTTCCACATTTTTTTAATATTAAGTATAATTTTTAGAGAGAAAACGAGCACAGGGCTTCTGTGTGTCATAGGGAGCAGAAGTAAAAGGCCGTGTTCATCAATCAGAAAGCTGTGGGGAAAAAATCAATGCTTGGGGTATGCTGAAGGACAGCAATTTGCAGCCACTGCAGTTTCTTGCACGGAGACAAGATGGCCCCCCGGCTGCCTGCGCTCCCCGTGTCGGACCCTTGGCACCTACTGCTGGGGTGCTTCGGGCTCTGCGGGAACAGAACAGCGGCTGCCTGGGCGCCTGGAGGGCTGGGGGGATGTAAGAAGTAGTGGACTTGGGGTGATTCGGGGGGTGTTAAGGGGGCTACTTCTTGTCGAAAGCCGGGAAAACGGCATTTACGAGTCGAACGGCAAGAGGCTGGAT
>NW_008601512.1:0-4825 GCF_000691845.1 Merops nubicus
GCTCTGGGACAGGCGCCGGTGCAGGCTCCGCCCGCCGCTCTTGGCCACCACTTGCGCCAGGTCCTCGAAGTTGAGGATGAACATGATGACGACGCCTTCCTCGTTCTTCACCGGCACCACGTCCACCAGGCAGCGGAAACACGAGGCTGCCGAGCAGAGACGGGCTCAGGGGGGGCTGCCCAGGGGCTCTGCCCACCCGCCTCCCCGCCACAAGCCACTTTGGGCAGAAAAGCCTTTTTTTTTTAAGCACTTTGATAGGTGTAATCCACGCTGGTGGGGTGTGTGGGGGGGTTGGAAGCCAATCTGGGCCCTGGGAAAGGGCCAAATCTCTGCAGCATCTCAGCTCACACAGAGTGTGTCTTGCTTTTTTTTTTTTGTCTCAGACAGTCATTTATATTAACATACTTGAGAGCAGCAATTAAAGAGGAGGTAATTAAGAACTCAGAAAGTCCCAGGTAGTGGTTTAACCTCATTAAGCATGCTGCTTGTAATCATGCCGTAGCTAATTGCCCTGCAGTCACCAGGCAGTTTTTGAGGGCTGAATTCAGCCGTCTTGCATCCTGGATGTGGGCACTGGGGGTGTCCCTGACCGTGTGCCCCATCCCAGCTCTGGGCAGCAGGATGTGGGGGGGTCGGTGTGATGGTCCCCAGGGGGCATGGAGTGCTCAGGCACAGCCTTGTCTCACTCCCACCATAGGGAAACTGAGGCAGGGAGGGCCACAAAGACTGGCTTAGTGTCCTGGGAGGAAGGGGGGCTGTGGGGAGGACCCTCACCATGGCCACAGGGCATGAGGCCATATGGATTTGCCTTTTGGCCACCAGTTTGACCCCACAGCTCTGCTTGTGCCAGCAGCTAGGCATCAGTTTGCAATTAGGGGCACCCAAAAATACCTGCAGGCTTTTCCCGAAGCAATAAATGGAGGATACAGGGGGGTTCCCACCTTCCTTGCCAGCTTAAATCCCCTAAAACCTTCAAAACATCCTCCCCAACGGCAGCTTTGTTTTGGTTACCCGTGATCAGTGGCCGGGCCCGGGGCTCTCCGCTAGCTCTGCCCGGGAGGGGGGTAGCTGCCTGTCTCCCTCTAATTTTAAGGAGCTCAGGGCCTCCCATAATCAGGAGCAGATGGCTGGCATCGGGCAACTTGGAAATCTGCTGTGACGTCAGGGATGTGCCCAGACACAGACACACGGGCACAAGAGCGGGGAAGAAATGGATATGATGAAATCCTTTTAAAGGCCCTGGCCGCCAGGATTATTCCTTTCTCTCTCTCTTCTTTTTTTTTTCTTTCATTGTTCGTCACCACAGGGAGAGGAAATCCACTTAAACGTGTGAGCTGGGAGGAGACGAGGGAGGATTTGCTGTAGATAAAGCTGCTGTGGAGGGCTGCACGGGCGTGCTGCGGAGCCAGCGGGGACGGCCAGAAGTCATCAGTGATCAGTGATCCCCTTCCCTCCCCTTGTGGGGATTCGTGGGGATCTGAAAGGGGAGCAGTGCCCTTCAGGTGAGGCCGAGGGGGCGAGGTGTCCCATGTGCTGCCCAGGTGGCACACGCCCGGCAGGATGGCACGGGGCCATCGCTGGGCTGTGCCAGTGCTGGTGCTGGCACTGGCGTGGGCACATGTGATGCCCAGTGGCACCACCAGATGCTTCCTCCTTCAGGTGTGTTATAAAATGAAAGGTTTATTCCCCACAGGTGATTTTGAAGCATCTCCAACTTCCCAGGGACCCGCAGCCCAGCAGGGCTCATTGCCATGGGCAGCCATCAGCCCCATGCTTCCCCCCTGGACCAGGAATCCTGATCCAGACGGTCTCATCCTGGCTCACGTGCTCATCCCTTTCACTGCATCCCTTCACAGCTCCTCCAGGGTGGTGGGAGGGGAGAGGATTCTCATGGGGACTGCAGCCTGGCTGGCCCTTTGTGGCATGGAAAGGGTTAATCCCATGGCCGATGCTGAACAGCTGAAAACTGGGCCCAGTTACATCCAGTTGGAGGGATATAAGGAACAGCTGGGAGGTGGTTGGGGCTGGGAGGCAGCTGGTGTCTGGTTTGATCCCCCAAATCTGGGAGGTGCTGAGCCTGAGCAGCCCTGGCCGATGCTGCTCTGAGCCCCCATCCTGATCCCTTCTTAAATTAAATAGCACAGACTATTTCTGCTGGAAGGGACCTACAGTGACCATCTAGTCTAACTGCCTGACCAATTCAGGCCTGGCCAAAGGTTAATTGGGGGTGAGACTCTCCAAAACCAGGGGAATCACCCCAAAAGTGACTCTGCCAGGCATGCCAAGAGTTCAGTGCCTGGCTCAGACCCACACGGATGGTGTCAAGGGGATGAGGGATCTTTGGGGCTGTGGGTGGAAGCAGCAGGTTCCCTCCAGACTGGCCCAAAGACAGGGCAATCCATCATGATCTGGGTGCTCTGGGTGGCTGTGATTTAGGGTACCCCCACCTCTGAGGAGAGGCTGCAGCTGAGAGACTCCTGGCACCCTGTGCCCTGACTCAGTTTCCGTGTGTCTAGCCAGCTTGGGCTTTGTTGATTGCCAAGTGCCAAGCCTCCCCATCCTTCCCCCCTAAAACCAGGCACCCCAGGCCTGCTGCAGCACTGGTGGGCTGAGCTGGCCCCGGGAGGGACCCCAGCCCTCAGCTCCCCTCCTCGTTCCTCGATGGGTTTTCCCCATCCATCTGCCCATCTCTTGCCTTCAGCTGTTCGCCTAATCTGTCTCCAGCCATCTAATTTTATCCAGCCACCAAACGATCTCTTGGAGGAGCCCCGGAGGCATCCACAACCTGGGTTGGCATGGGCTGGGAAAACCAGCCCGGGCTGGGTTTGATCTCCCCAGCACCCAGCCCACCCCCCCCAAGCCGAGCGCTTGCAGGTTTGCACTTTCCGACCTATCTCATCTTCTGACCTTGATAAAAGCACTTAATAACATTAAAAATGTCATCGTTGGGGGCCCTCCCTCCCCAGCCCTCTTATCCTCTGCGGCCACCAGTGGTTAATGCATTTGTTGGTGTCATCAGTATTAAACTAATCAACAGGACACGGGGGTTTCCGAGAACTGGACACAAACCAGTATTGTTATGAATATTAAAAAAAGCAAGCTATTAATCTGTCCTCCCAGCTCATACTGAGTCCTTCCCCCCCTGGCTGGGAGCTTTAATCTGCAGGGTCTCATGGCAGAGTGGCTAAATCTATAGTGGTATTATATAATGGAGTGGAGGAGAGGGGCTGGGAAGGGCACAGAGGGGACAGGGATGGGGATGGGGATGGAGCTGAGCTCCAAGGCTGGCTGGCACACCCAGGGAGATGCTCGGGAGGGCTGAGCCTTGCTCCCATCCCAGGATAAATCAGTGTCAGGGGGTGGTGGAAACTTCAAAGGGAAGCGAAGATTCCTGGGAAGCTGTAAAGAAAATCCTTGTGGTGGGATGGAAAACGATGGAGGCGGTGGCTGAGCTGGTGGGAGATGGGTCTCCCGGGGGGTCTGGAAGGAGTGATGGGTGCTGGGGAGCCCCCACACCCAGGTCTGAGCTGGGAGGGGATGTGCACCGCAGGATTTGCACTGGCCCCTCTCCCAGCACCCAAATGGTTCTTCAGGAGACTGAAACCTGCCGTGGCACCAGACCGGCGAAAACGCTCCTTGCAGCAGCCCCTGAACTGCTAAAATGACCTTATTAAGTAGCGTCTTGGGGATGGAGGCACCCTGTGTGGTGATGGATAGTGGCATTCCCAGGCCTAGTCCAGAGCTCGTGGCTCGGAAGAAGCCGTGGAGGAGAAAAACTGGGAGTGCTGGGTGGCTGAGGATGCCCACTGACCATGCAGCTGCAAGGAGGGAGCCTCCAAGCCTGCTGGGATGTTTTGGGGTGCAGATGGGAGAGCTCGTGGCTTGGAAGAAGCCGTGGAGGAGGAAAACTGGGAGTGCTGGGTGGCTGAGGATGCCCACTGACCATGCAGCTGCAAGGAGGGAGCCTCCAAGCCTGCTGGGATGTTTTGGGGTGCAGATGGGAGGATGCTCCGATTCCCCTGAGCTAAAAGCTGTCCCAGATCAATACAGGGGTTGGCAAGATGCAGCTAAACCTCCCCTGCAGGCGAAGTGAGAGGCCGCAGCCAGCCCCGTGGTCCTGCCCCTGCTGAATCCCCGCCGGCCGCAGGAATTAGTCCAGCTTAGTGCAGGGCTGCAGGGCCAAAGCCACAGCACTGACAGCGTTTCCTGGGGCTGCCCATCCATCCCGAGGGCCCTGTCCCCATGGCACACAGGCCCAGCCCGGTGAGGATGGGGCTGGAGGGTTTGGGTGGGCAGGGATTTCAGGAAAAAGCCTCCTGGGAAGCATCCCTGGGGATACTCTGTGCCTGTTCTTCCATTCGTGGGAATTCTGATCCAAGCTCAAAGCATCCAAGGGGCAGCAGCAGATGGAAAATGTGTCTCTTGCAGCTTTTTCGCCCCGCTGATGCCACCTCAGGGGCAGAGCAGGGGCAATAGGGGCTGGCAGGGCTGCACAGTGATGGTTCCCTGGGACCACTGTGTTTGTCATTGCAAGAAGGGATGTTTATAAGTCCCTGTCTGGAGTTGGGCCATGGTGTCTGTCCCTTTCCCGAGGTCACAGCTTGGCTTTTACAAGCCTGACCCTTAAAGGGACGCAAAGCAAACAGCCCCAGCTTGGCTTAAACCCCATGGGTTTGTACAAGCAAAGAGCTCAAGCTGGGGTTGGGGTTTTGTCAGCTGGCTGTGCCTCTCTGCTACTCCACCACCCGGGAGGTCCCCTCTGCCCTGCCTTGTCCATCCCATGGGGCAGCAGCAGAGGCTTCCTGGGGCTGCTGGAACCAGCCCT
>NW_008601512.1:4875-5115 GCF_000691845.1 Merops nubicus
GGGATTTGTGCTCCTGCTTCCAGTGAGCCCACTGGGCACGTCACACACTGTTGTTTATAAAGCTGTATGAAGAAAGCTTGGCTGGATCCATCCCTGCCTGCCTTAGCCAGGGCCTCCTGGCAGCAGCTGCTGGAGAGGTGACTGCTGTGCCACGGATGTGCCTTGGGCTGGGGACAGAGGGGACATGTCACACAAGTCCTCCCATCCCCCCTGGGTGCAGTGTCACCCCACAAGCCACGC
>NW_008601513.1:0-19234 GCF_000691845.1 Merops nubicus
AACGCCGGGAAGCGCAGGGGGTGTTGCTGGAGCCCTGCAGAAGGTATCGTGGCGAGCGAGCGAGCCGGCGGGGAAGGGCCTTGTGTTCCTGAGCCTGGCCGAAGGGTCTGAGGGAGAGAAGCACGGCCGAGGATATCCTCGGGTCTCTGCCATCCGCGGGGTGCGGGGCTCAGAGCAGAAAATAAACCCGACTTCTACTTCTGAAAGGGATCAAAACTCCTAAGGCTGTGGGAGTTGCTCCTTTTCCGGTGTCTGTTCGTTGAAGGCTGAGTTACTGGGATCCGGAGTGCCCGGGAACACCCTTCCCCCAAGCGCACCTCGCCTGTCAGGTGCCGTGTGTGACAGCGAGGAACGCGGTCTCTGCTCATGGGAGCTACTGCCAGAACCAGGTACCTTCCCTGCGTGCGTGGGCTCATTGGTTGCTCCTGTCCGCGTTGTTTCTCTCCCCGTGAAGAGCCATAGTTAGATGCTGCCTTCGAAGTCTGAGCAGGAAGACCGAGGTAGATGTAGCTCGTGTAGGTTCCCGGTCCTCGGGGAGTGACACAAGGAAGGCTTGGTGGCCTTCTCCATGGGTAGGGTTGTTTAATGCTCTTGGGGAGGACAGATGGCTTTATCAGTGCTTGTGGCAGAGAAAAACCATGTTAACCTATTTTTCAAGGGAATCATGCAAGTTACTACTACTCGTGCTAAATAAATCTGTGAATGTGGGAGGGACAGTTGTGATGGGTAATCCTAAATTTGCCTTTCATGGATCGACTGAGAAGATTTCACTTGCTCTGAAGTTTATCTTTCTATTATGCACTCACTCGGCTGGGGAGAACAGTGAGTATCACCTGCCTCCCCCACAAGTTCTAGAAATAAGTGAGTAAAGATGAGGAAGCAAATCTCCCAAGGGGCATCCTTTATTAGCAGTGATATCAAATCATGCAGATGGATGAGGAAGGAGAGTGAGAGGGCAACTGGAAACAACAAAGTCAAGACAGTGGGAAGAGTAGCTGCCACCAGACACATTTTTTACAAGGACAGATATGTATCCTCATCTGGTGTGAGCAAGGGAGGCTCCTTTCTTCCTGGTTATGTAAATTCTAATCAGAAACATGGAAACTTGACGTGGATGCACCTCTTGTTTAGTCACAATTGATCCACCTGCCCCAAGCCACTAATCGAAAACTGAGTGACTACTTTTAGGTCTTCATTCCCAGTTTGAAGTAATTCCAATTCTGAGATTCCTTTGGGAGTAGGGAAGGAAGAGAAAATCCACAATCTAATAATCGTTTTTATTTGTTATTACCCAATCTCTGTGCTGACCAAAAAAAAAAAAGAAAAGAAAAAAACAACAACAAAAAAAGTTTTTCTCTAGAAGTTAATTTCCTAAACTGGACACCTTGCACAATTCTGGTTTATTTTGCTAGTGTTTTGGCAAGCCTTGGGTAACTGAATCCTTTCCTTTACTGTCTTCTGCATGTACGTCCTCTTAGCCAAATTGCACTTCCAGCTTTTAATTCCTTGACATGTATGTGTACCCCTTGAGCCACTAAACATTCATTTCATGTCTCTGGAGTTCTCTCCAGTGTGACTTTCCTGTGCTTGCATTAAGCTGCATAGAATTGTCCGTGTGGCCATTTGTCCCAGCACTTGGAAGTAGCATTACTTTGGGGCACTGCACCATGTATGAAGTAGGATTGTATCCTCTCTAAACGGAAATCGTGCAGAAAGACATCTTTTCTTGCTTTCTTCTGAGGTTCTCAGCTCTTCCAAGATTTATTCTGTGGCAAGAAACTGTTTTTGGAGGGGGTTGGGGAAGAGATGTCTGTTTTCTTTTGCCCGAGGCTGCTACTATCTTTGCCTTCTGTGTTTGTCTTGCAGGCTGACCAATGACAGTGTAAATGCTATTTGGGGAAAAGACTGCAAGGAGACTTGGAATTTGGGTTCCTTCATCATGGGGAAGTTTATATGGCACCTGGTCTGCTGGCGACAGGTGCATCCCACCTGTCCCAGAATGGGAAAGGATTTTGGGGCAGGAGTTAGCAAGGCTCATTGACAGGGCTTTAAACGAGGTTCCAAGGGGGAAGGGGTTGTAGCTGGGTTTGCACCAGTGGGGTCATGCTCTAGTATGAGAACTCTGAAATGCCTGTACACTAACGCACACAGTTTGGGGAACAAACAGGATGGACTAGACATCTGTGTGCTGTCTCAGGGCCACGACCTCATTGCAGTTCCTGCGACGTGGTGGGACAGCTCACACGACTGGGACACTGTCATGGGTGGCTATGGCCTTTCTAGGAAAGACAGGCCAGGAAGGCGAGGTGGTGGAGTTGCTCCTTATGTGAGAGAGCAACTGGAATGTATTGGGCTGTCCCAATGAAGAGCGAGTTGAAAGCTCGTGGGTAAGGATGAAGGGGGAGACTAGTGTGGGAGACATTGTTGTGGGTGTTTACTGCAGGCCACCAGGATGAGGAAGCCGAGGAGGCTTTCTATGAGCAGCTGGCAGTAGCCTCCTCGCAGTGACAGGCTCTGGTTGTCGTGGGGGACATTTGCTGGGAAATGATACAGCTGGGCACACGCAGTCCAGTAGGTTCCTCCAGTGCACTGACCATCACTCCTTGATGCAGATGGTGGGGGAGCCGATGAGGAGAGGAGCACTGCTGGCCCTTGTGCTGACAAACAGAGGGACTGGTTGAGGATGTGGAGGTCAGGGGCTCCCCTGGCTGTAGTGACCACGGGACGGTGGAGTTCAGGCTCACAGGGGGCAGACACAGGGCCACAAGCAGGGTCGCTGGCCTGGGCTTCAGAAGGGCTGACTTTGGCCTCTTCAGGGAACTGCTCGAGCAGGCGGGGTTGGGCTAGATGATCTTTTGAGGTCCCTTCCAACCCCTAATGTTCTGTGATTCTGTGAGACAGCTGGTTTCTCTCCAGCATTCTCCTATAGGCTGCCAGCAGATGTATCTGACAAGAGAGCTGATCCCTCAGTCCATTGATAATTGCCTTCTTTATGCCTGTACAGATTCACTGTGTACTTTCCTCTCTGTTCACAGGGGCACATGTCTCCTCCATCTCGCCTTTGACACTGCCTGTGCCATATTGCAGGCAGTCATGTAAGAGGTCACTGTAGTTTCTCACCCCTTACCTTGTGTGCCTCCATCAAGACAGAGTTGCTTGCTGTCTGCTGCCCTTCCCTGCATGCCTCTGCTGCAGGTCTCCCCTCTGTGGGTCTGCTCCCCCTAAGCCTGCTCTTCCTTGTTACCCATGCGTTGTCCCTCAGCAGCCACTGTGCAGAAGATTCCCCAAAAGTCCCGACAGATGAGTGCAAAGTACTTTTAGAGCACATTTAAGGTTGCACAGTTTATTTTGATTTCTCATTTCTGTGTCCATATTGTGCATGCATGCAAACAATAGAAGATGGAAGAAGTAGAAGCTGGTATGTATGGTCAAGCTAGATCTTTGTGATGTGGTTTAGCCACCAAAAAGGTTGGCAGTATCACCCAAAAAGGGTGCAAAAAAAATGGTGAAAAAATACTGGAAAAAAGTGTTCAGAATATTCCAGATTGGCTGGTCTTGGTCATAAATATATATTGATTCTTTTCAAAAAGGCTAAAGACTCATTTCTGTGAGAAGAAGAAATGATTAAAGCTTCAGGAGGAAACTGATGAGCATGCTATAATTTTGTCCTGATTTTCTCACTGTTTTTTCTTCAGCTTGCTTTAATATTATATTACTGTTCTATCTTGCTGTTTAGAAAAAAAAAGGAAAATTTGCATTTTGTTTGACAGTTTTATATCATCTTACAGCAATACAATTAACATACTTTTTCTGCTACTGACCACAGATTCAGCATTTCTCCAACTCTTTGCAACTTTGTAATTTAGCTTTTTCCTGTTAAGTCCTGGGCTGAACATCCTCTTCTCTCCATTTTTGCTCTCCTTGGCAACCATGCAGCATCATGGACTTCAAGGAATGTGTGCAAGTATAACTTACATAGATGTTGCAAATAATTCTGTAGATGTTGTATGGTAGCAAACTAGCACTCTGTGTGGAGTGCTTCATAAATAGACCCCCAAAGAGGATAAAGATTTCTTAATTACTCATGTCAGCCATGGTACTCTAACATGTGAGCAGCAAATCTGCTGAGGAGATAAAAGCCATTTCATGTTGTCACTCTTTGATTTATACAAGGAGTTTTAAACTTAACAAGAGAAGAACTAGTCCTTTTTTCTCAGAAGCATGTGTTGTGCTTTCAAGAAATATTCCTCTGCCATCAGAAACAGTATTTTATTTTAAGTGTGGTATTAATATACGTGGTATTTAAAAAAAAATTTAAAAAATTGTGTACTTCATGGAGGCACAAGATTTTATAGGGAGGATGCTGTCTTGCCTCTTAAGAAGTCACCATGGAGCTGGCTGATGCTCCTATCGTGGAGGTGCTACTTGGAGATTTTTCTTGAGACTATTTTTGAGAAAAGCAGCGACTTTGGAAGTCAGGCTCGAGTCCTTGATTTAAAATTTCTACGCCTGCAGAGGCCCCTGTACCTTCTGCTGCTCAGGGCTAGCTTGTCAAGGAAATATTTGAATATTTCACGTGCACACCCCCCCTCCCATGTGCATGCATGCATGCGTGTGCCTGTGTGCACACAACAACAGCTAAAGAGAAAAATGTGCTCTCCTGAGAGCAGAGAAGGTACTGGATACTATGAGAGCATTGCCTATCCAGTCTGAAAACTCCAACCTTAAAAGTGAAGGCTGGACCCTTAAGGTCTTGATTCACCTTAGGATGGAAATTCTAGCCAGCCCAGACCTGTTTATTGAAACACACATGACTTCATTTTCAGACAGGCTTTTTTTTTTTTTTTTTCTTTTCTCAAGCTTGCCAAGCAAACGATTCCTTTGCTGATTTTGCAGTTTTCAGCACAGTTTTTTTCTCTGTGCCGTGTCTCTGGAAAACATCCAATGTGCCTAAATCATGTAATTAAGCCCTAGAAGCCAGAGTCTGAGGACTACTGACTCTGTGACTTATTTCTGGTTCAGCATACCAGTGTTCCTCGAAGTTACAGCAAAGCTTTCAGAGCTCCCTGAATGACCTGGTCCCTCTCCCACTTTCTGCCCAACACTCAGGTGATACAAATCTGTTTACTCCAGCTGACCACTTCAGAGCCTGTGTGTAAGGTACCCCTGCGTGAAGGCCTTTACCACCAGGCTTGCCACAGCTCCTCCCAGATCCTGAGGATGCCTGCAAATGGAAGAAGGATTCCTTGACAGAACTCCCTTATCTTCCTACACTGTTCTTCAAGAAGAGGGAGGTAAGTCACAAGAGGGATAGTATTGTGGCGATTTCTACCTGAATTGTTCTGCCTGTCTTGCTTCTCCTGGCTGATAGTCTGTACCAGCCCACTGTGTCCAATAGTGTTATAAAGAGCTATGTGGACAGAAATCAGTGGGAAGGGGGAACTTCTCCTAAAACCTCAGAAGGTTCCTTTAAAACTAGGTTTTAGATTATTCTTTTGAAAAAGGCTTTACTTTTCTCCCCTCTGTATCATAGGAGCTCAGCCCAGTATTTTCTACTGTATTTTCTGTTGTGCCTCTGAACCTGTAGTGTTGAAACTGGACAGTCCCTGACTTTATGGCACTAATGCAAAGCACATGAGCTGTTTGTGTTTGACTGTGTGAACTTCTCTGGCATGGAACTGAAGAACTGTGAGCTCCATGAAGAACACTGGAAGTGACTGGGAGACTATCAAGAATTTTTGTAAATAGTGCTAGCTTAACAATGACTGAAAAAGGGTTGCTGTGGAGTATCTATAGTACCTGGGTGACTATTGACAGGATCCTAGGCAGTGTGGCTAAAGAAAAAGGGCTGGCTCAAATTGCCCAAAGGAGATGATTTCAGATTTGGTATTAAGCATGTTTTCTTCTAGCAAGGGTCTAAGGAGTTTGTAGGAAGTCATGGAATTCCTGTTGCTTATGTCATTAAAAAATGTAACTAGGAAAGCTCAGAGGAGTATACAAGCAAAAACCCTTCAGTTGACTAGGGACTGCGGACCACGTGTTGTCTAAATAAGGATGCCCACCTCCCTCCTTTAGTTTCTGTTATTACCATCTCAGCAGCAACTAGGGGAGGGACCACCTTCCTTACAGAAAAGGCATCTTAGATCTGCTGTGTTGCAGCTAAGACTGGTTGGCATCCACGGAGAGGAAGCAGTGTGCTGTACTTGCTCCATTTAGGGTATAGTCCTTCGGTCTGAGGTTGCACATGGCAATAACAAGAAGAGTAAGTGCCAGCATCCACACAGAAATAAAAATAAATAAGCATTTGAGACACAGAGGCAGAATGAGCTCTGAGATTTATGTTATTGTGTTGATCTCTGGCATGAAAAATAATACAAGCATGCATTAGAAAGAGCTGCTATGAGCCTGAAATACCTTTCTACTGTAACCTGCTTGGCCTTCCCTTTTCCTCTTCAGACTTTTTCTGTTCTGCTGAGGTGTTAGTGGCACAGAATGTTCCTGTTTCCTGTGGGTGGAAACAACAAGCTGGAAATGCAGGACAGAGGAGGAGGGAAGGGCCTGAGAACGCAACTGGCTGCTCTGCAGGCTTAGCCAGTGGCAAGTTCAAATTTCTGGAGGGGCTTTCTAGCCCTCTTCTTCTACACATGTGCTCCATATGGTGCTGCACTGAACTCGGCTAATTGTTCTGCCCAGTCATTCCCTTTCAGGTCATCTCTCTCTTATTTGCACCCTTGATTGCAATTCCCTTAAGCTGCCATATCTGCCTTGTTACTCTCTCCACTGTACCTTAGACAAGAGCAAATTCCAGGCAGCCTGATTTACAAAATCAAAGTGAGATCCTGGTCTAAGTCTTGAACTAGCACAGAGTCATTAATGTTTTCCTCTGAGTAAATACCTATCTATAACTGACAAAAGGTAAAAGCAGCCTACTGTTAAAGGCCAAGTCATATGTTTCTGAAGTTGTATAGGACCCTTATATTCTCTGTTCTTGTGGCACAGTTCAGGCATTTTAACAACGAGGCCAAGGTACTATGAAGGAGGGAGACTGAGTCTGAATGAAGATTATGGATTTGGAGACTGGAACTGAAGAGAGTAAAACTAGAGAAATCAGCTATTTTCTTGAAGTTTTCCTGGAATAAGTTCTAGGTCTCCTAGTTCCTGTCTCTGTATTCTTACAGTGCCTTGAGAGATTGCTACCCGGGTAGCTCCCTAGTTGCCTGTTACTGCTCAGTGCAGGAACACCTCCTGCAAAAATGGTTCCAGGCAGACAGGAGCGTTGCTGTGCACTCCTGTGGGGTATGATCAGTTGGTGGAACAGACAGAAATCCTACCTAGGCAAACAGTGGTCATATAAAATTGTGGTGGAACTGTTCTCTGAGCCATTTTCTCTCTCTCTAATAGCTTCCTAGTTTTGTGCATGTATTTCCACATCAAACACTCCAATTTACATACTGGAGCTAAAGCTTGTGTATTGTGTAGCCTGTTGATGCAGTCAGCAAAATTTGAGGGAATCGTCTTGACTGAAGAAAATGTCTTATTATTCCCATTCAGGGGATATGTTACCTTACAGGCCTTTGTTAGGACAACGTTATGAACTTGAAAACTCCTCTTTGCAGTGGGCATGGGGGTGTGATGAACAGAAGCTAGCTGGTCATCAGTTGACTGCACGGAGCGAGACTGGGGCAGGAGGTTTGGGCAGCAAGATCAGGGCAATTAACAGACCAGTGAAGTGATTATGCCTCGGTGCTTTTCTGCCTTGTTGTTTTAAAAAGACGCATTCTTTTCTTGATTCTCTCAGAAGAAATAAGAACAATGGTGATAAATAATGCTAATAATTAAATAGTTTTCAAAATAAAAGTAGCCTCTATCTGCAAATACATGCAGCCAGCAACTTGAGAACCCAGCTCTGTGACAGCCCTAGGCTGTGAAACTGATTAAAATGGAAAAAAAGCAGTTATAATTAACCCTTAAATCGTGAAGCATGTTCTCTGAAAATTCAGGTTGCCTCCTTGAAACCAGAAGGGAGGTTAATAAAAAGAGCAGCCCTTAAATGCAGATGTTTTAACATGATTAGTTCTTTCTGTAGTCTGTTTGGAAAAGTCAGTTCCTCTTGTGGAATGAAAGGCAATTTCAACGTGCAGGGAATTCCCACAGGAGAGGGAATTCCCACAGGAGAGGAAACTTCCCGTATCACCCACCGTCAGTGCTGCCTCTGGCTCCTAATGGACAGCATAAGTTTGGATACTGTGCATGTGACTAGCATACATTTTCTGCTTTTGCTAAATATTCCTTACTGTAAAACCCTTACAAAGCCAAAAGCAAAATTAGAGATTAAGACAGTAATGTTTTTTTACAAAATGTGAAGATTCTTTACTGCAGCTGAAGAAAAACTTAATTCCTGCTAAAGGGCTTTGCAAACTTTTTTCCACAAAGAGCAGAGTTTCAGAAAAGTATTCAGTTTGGTTTCTTGCCTTTCGTTGTATGTTTTGAGTGTTTGTGCATAGAACTGGGTTCATGTATTTCTAGACGGGCCATGTAAGGCTGCACTCTTAATTTACAATGGGGAACAGCATTAGTATAAAACATCCCTTTTCTTAGGCTTATCCAGATTTTACTTCTGTAAGCCACTCTCACTTTTCCACCCACTCAACCCTTCAGGCCCTTGATTTCTTTTCCATCATCCTGACAGTGCATTTGAGGCCCTTTTGCAACACTGCTTGGTTTGTGTGTGCAGATTTGGAGATGCTTTTGCAGACTTGGTCAGCAAATGTCAAGGTTATTTGTTCAGTACGTGGTGTTCCGTGTCTGCCCTTCTGCTTGGCCTCTTCATCATTTTCCATCCATCAGCAATCAGGACTTGGTATATAATAAAACTTTAATTTCAGTTGAAAAAGAAACAAGTATATAAGAACTGTTTTTTAAGGACAGACCCTTCACGTCACATGTCCATTGTTTAAATACTGCTTGTGAAAAGGTTTTATTTCTGTCCCACTTTTTAATGCAAAAATAATATGCATATTTTTCCTTGTTTTCAAACTTCTTCTATTATAAAATTACTGTGAAATTTGAAGTGTGTACTTTAATTTACTTATTGCCAGTTATACTGGAGAAAGAAATGTCACTTTTCAAAGAATCTTTACTACCACAGAATTTTTCACCTAAGAGTGAAGTGTCTGTCTTCAGGGATGCTTAAGTCAGGTCCCCTAAACATAAAATTCAGCGCTTAGAATTCTGGAAACAGCCTTTTACACACTGCTTGAGAAAAATTTGCTGCTGTGCCCTAGAACTTGTCAATTACCATTTATTTTTTACCTCTCTGAAGCCTTATGTCTTCTTTTGTACCAATAAAAGTAGATTTGTTAAAGGTAAGTTACACGTGAAGTTGAGAACAGCATGTTTCTTTCCACATAGATAAAAGTGCTTTTCAAAGATCTGTGCATAGTTGTACTGAGATAATTTCCCAGAGAAATTAGAGTAAAATTGATAAGAGCACAGTGAAACCAGTAGGTCCCCAGTTAGGTAGAGCTTTTATCTACTCTTCCCATCAAAGGAGGTAAATATGATTGGCAGCTGCTGATCCTTTTAATTCTTTCTCTCTTTTTTCTGCAGTCTCCTTTATTTACTGCATACAAATTCAAAGGGAGTAATTTCTGTGTCATTTCAATTCCTGTTTATTTTTTAGGAGAGTTTCTGTCATGCAAGTGATAGATATCATAAACAATAATGCATTTCTTCACATTTTTTGTTCTATAACTTCATTAGTGTTCTAGCACTGCGATTTTGCTCCCAGGTGTTGATGTTAGGAACTTGAGCATAATTGCCAATGTTTCTTTGACAAGTACATGAATCATTGTAAAAATTGTAAATGAAGTAAAATCTTATGAAGTGGGAAGAAAGTTTACTCAGGAACTTTGTTGTACTTACTAGGTATGTAAATCGAGTACCTAATAAGCAAGTGGAAGGAAGAATCTCTATCTGTAATTTAAAAAAAAAAAAAAAGCAATAGTTTGAATAGATGAGTGTCCATCTTGTTAGGGAGAGCAGAAACATAATGGGGAGGAACTTTGAGAGAGTCTACACAAACACAGGGCAGTGGTGAATGAATTTAGGAAGATAAACTAGGGTCACAGGCAAAGCTGTGAGGCTTCTTGAGCCAAGTATGTGTGTCATGGCAAAGAGGAGAGATTTAGAGGAAAGCACTGTGGTTATCTAAAGAAATGCTGGCGTGTCCACCTGTGTGGGTTGGAGTACAGCACAGAGTCTCAGAATCTCCCCAGGTACCCTTCAGCTGCACCTAAACAGTCATCAGGAGGGAACTCTTCAGCTGTCCACAGCTCCTTTTTTTAATTAGTGCAGATCTTAGGTACCTTCTAGAGGTGATTCAGCTCAGTGCATTGACTGTAGAGGTTGCTTGAGTGATTATGTGTCTAATTTGGGCACCCTATCCAAGCCTCAAGGGCTTAATAAAAATTAATGAAAAGTAGCTTTTCCCTTTTGAGGGCTATGGAAGTTCTTAACTTGGATCCTGCTAGAAAATGTATAATCAGAGCATGGAGGATCAGCTTCAAGACTCCTGGTGTTCCCATGGTAAACAAGGAAATAAATCCCTTTCTTCGGAGAGTATTCAGAGTCAACTTTCAGATTGTCCTTGTGAATGTAAAGAATCTCCAAAGACAGAGACACTACCTTATTTAGATAATCTGTAAGAATAGGACAGCTAGAGGGTATCTTTCATGAAGTATGTCATTGAGGAAGAATTCCTTTAACCTTAGCTATGCATTAGCACCTAGAGCCTTTCTTTCAAAATTAAATTAATAAACTGAATGGACCATAAAAAATCCACAAGGCTTTATTACAAATTCCACTGTCCTTTGAGATATTTTTAAAGTATTTTTGAGTCATTCAAAATAACCTCAGAGAGTAGCAGGATAAAAGGATATAGAGCAACAGTTAAAATTGTTTATAATTAAAGATTTCTCTGTGCTGCTATAAAGTGTTATTTTTTTTGAAGAAAAACACATCGAATTCATAATATATTAAAACCCTGAGCAATAAATGATGTGTTGCTCTCCCCTCATTCACTTCCTGTTTGGGGTGTAGGAAGATTTCTGTGAATAGCAGTTGTTGTACTTATTGTCTGAGAGAGGAGGTGGGCAGGATTGTGCCACGCTCCAAGTGTTGCCCAGGCATGGGGGGCAGATTTTGGTGGGGTTTGGCGGGGGGGTGCAGCCGTGGGGGAGCAGCTGGCAGCAGAGAGCTGGGGGAGGAGGTGGGAAGGCCTCCTGCCTGGTGTGTGACATTGTCCTGGTTCCCTCTTCATCATGGGGGAGAAGAAGTATTAGTTCCACTTTTTGTGCTTTGCCTAACTGTGATGAAACACAAATTAACTGCAGTAGTAGCTTATTGACTCTCCTAGAGGTGCTTATTTATCTTTTTAATGCTTCTCACTGTGAGATAATATTAAGCTGCTATGAGTCATAGTGCAAAACACACCAGAGGAGAAAGACTGTGGCTGCAAATGTGCAGCATTTTCTGTGCCCTCAAGAACTGTTGAGGTGCATTTATTTTGTCTCTAGATGCTTTGTGAGAGGAAGAAGTATGACAGATAGGAGGGAAATCTATTGAATCCAGTGTAGCAGAGAGAAGCTATGCCCATGTGGGTTCTGCGGTGGAATATGCCTAGGGGAGTCAGTTAGCAGTGGAGGAAGATGCATTATTATGGCAGGAGGAAACAAGATGATTTGGAAAAGTTCTTGGGATAGTTAAGAAGAATAGAAAGAGTAAAACTCTGGCTTTGTTATGATTTCAGCTTCTATTAGCAGAACTATTTAAAATACATACAAGTACTTTGTTGCACAGGGATAGATATCTTTTCAAATCTTTGCAAATTCAAAGCAGGGATTAGACAAATTCATAAAGACATGTGAAAGGGAATGGATTGGGGTACACTCTCTAGCATCCCTAGTCTTGTATTTGTGGCTGATAGAGGAATAGCAAGGGAGGGGACCACAGGCTTGCCAGCAGTCCCCAGATAACACCTCTTCCTGGCACTGGAGACACAGATAAAATGGCTTAGATGAACGTTAGTCTGCTGCAGTGTTGTTTCTTGTGTTTTGAGACAGTTTTGCACTAAAGCGCAAAGAATTGTTATTCTCTTGACTGTACATCCAAAACCACAAGTGTTCTTGCAATAAGGAAGGCTGTCAGGAACTCTTGATTAAGAACTGACAATTTTATATTGTGTTGACAGCCCCATTGTTTCCCTTTGCCTCTGTGCCTCCTGGGAATGAGATAGTTGGACCAATATTAGAGTTGGAATTTCTACAAAGTAGTGCAGGGTGGAGCATCCTCTCTGCAGTGGATCAAGCTCCTGTCAGCTGTTAGGAAATAAAATATTGGAACTTAGAATAGAATATTGCCCTTAGGTCTCCTGTAGGAACTGGGGGCTGTGTTCTTCCTGCTATCTCTGGTTTGCTCTGATTTCACAAAACTCAAATCTACACTCTGTTCATGGAGAGGAAGAACTTCTCAGACTTGCAGCTTTTCTCCAGGAGGTTTGTGCAGTACTTGAACAATCCTAGTTTTTTTCTTAATCCTAAAGGCATGACTGAATTCCTCCTGCAGAACCCAGACAGGTGCATGGTTCGGATGAATGCTTAACTGCTCTTTGATATCAGGTTCTGCATATGTTATCTGTCAGAGGAGAAGAGGGTCAGTGTGCATTACTTTCTAATCTGTGGCTACGTGTTGTCTGCATACTAAGCTAGAACATGCTTCAGCAAAGGTCTGTCTAAAACGCATGGATGGACTCAAAAGGATTAGAAAGCAAGGAGTTTTCTTTAAAGGGTAGGTCCAGCAGAACCTATGGCCAGCAGAGAATTAATACAGTTTATCTGGTAGTCACTGTTTGTGATCAGTCTCAGCCAGGCAAACTCAGAAGGAGAAAAAGCAGTCCACTCTAATGAGATCCCTTCTCAGCTGTGAAATGCCAGGCAAGAGCTGACTCTCTTCTGGTAAGATATAGCAGAAGAGAGCAGGGGAGATTCTGACTGTATAAAAGGAAGAAAAAAAATCCCCTGTAGTGGTCCAGCAGTGGAACAGATGCCCACAGAAGCTGAGTAATTTCCATCCTCAGGGATGTTAAAAACCTGCCTGAACAAGCTTGAACAAGAAGTCTTTTTCCTTGCTGGTTGTTCAGCTAAGAAACCAGGATTCTTGAAAATAGTGGTGATGATTATATTCATCTCTCTTACTGCAGCCTTGAACATAATTAGATTTTGGTAATCCAGACACAGCAGTGATGGTGCCAAAGTCAACAATCATGATACCATTTGTGAGTAATGTAAGCCTATAACCTAGAGACTTCCATCTCTTGTCTCTTGGAGCTTGGTACTAAAACAAAGACAAATGGTATATAACTGTTCTTTTCTGACTGCTTGAAGAAAAATCTTCACTTTTTTATAGGTTTGAATCATTAAAAGATTCTTGGAGCCACAGGAGCTCTCATACACTGTGATTTTCAGGACTTCCAAGGACTTAGAGAGCATTTCACCAGTCAAAGGAGTATATGCCCAAAACCCCTTTATGGAAGGGTTAGCACAGGAAGAATTGACAGCTGTACATGAGTGACAAGTTCTATGCAGCTGGGATAGAGAAAAAATGAGAAAGGATATTTAAGAAAGTTTGTTGAAGGATCCTGTGCAGGGCAGGTGTCCTTTACTTTGAACGTGGATTTGGAGGAGAATAGGGGATAGTGGATTCTGTAGCAAGGAGAGGTAGTCTGTCTGCAAGCAGTTTTGGAAGAAGTAACAA
This sequence comes from Merops nubicus, assembly GCF_000691845.1. Classification (NCBI taxonomy): domain Eukaryota; kingdom Metazoa; phylum Chordata; class Aves; order Coraciiformes; family Meropidae; genus Merops; species Merops nubicus. Next base: position 13,813 of record NW_008601513.1, read on the forward strand.
GCTGAGAAGGCCATGGAAAGGTGCCTGTGTGGACAAGAGAAGAGGGTGATTTAGAAGTTGGGATGGTTTGAGGTTTCTGTTTAAGTAGTTTGGTGTAGGGGATAAATAGTAGGAGAACTGAAGAATGAAAGATGTATGTCTTTAGATGTAGTCAAAATCTGCATACATCAAGAGCTGGGGGGAAGGGCAGGGCATGGCAGTGGTTAGCAGTTTAGGGGCTTGGTACTCTTTAATTCAGAGAAACTAGTGCTTGCCTCCTACTCTCCCTTAAATACTTCCATAATGTTCTCCTCTACCCTTCATTGTGGAGTAAGCACTTTTCATTGAGGTGTGGAAGAGGCAGGATAAAAAAAAAACAAACCAACTAAAACAAAACAAAAAAAACCACCAACAACCAAAAAAAAAAAAAAAACCAACAGATTTACCTTTTTTAACTGTTAAATCCAAATCAGCTTTTTTAATTAGCCACAATTTATTTCAGGGAAAAATAATTTTCCAGTGTAATCCAGACCAAGGCTTTATGATGCCCCATGAAGAGCAGTTAACCATTGCAGGTTTTTTTTAGTTCTATCAGTTTTGTGGTAGCAAACTGAACTGATTTCCTCCTCATATATTACCTAGTAATCTCAAGACTTGGGCTTGAGATCCAGCAGACAGAGCATTTTTGGGTTCTGTTTCTTGCTCTGCCACTCATATGACATTGAAAAAATCTGAATTTTTCAAGCCTTCTGTAATGGATGCAGTCCCATTGACTGAAATTAAAGTTTCTTCAGTTTATTTGACCTCTGTCTCTGCATTTATTTGCCTTCAGAATGAATGTTTTGAAGTCTCCATCTCTCAGGAGTTGGATGGCCTAAAAAAAAGGCTTTTGGCTGTTTTAGTGTTTTAGATTGCTGGGCAGTCCAGGTGCTGATTACTTATGTCTCCACGTACAGTAGTCATGCAAGTTTGACTCTGGTTTACCCAGTCTTGATTTTGGTGGCTCAGGCAGTAGTCTCCAGCCTTGTTCCTGGAGGACACTGCTGTGTGCTTGGATAGTTCTTCCTGTAAAGAAGGGGTTTCTGACCTCCCAGCCCAGAATTTTCTCTTTCTTACATTTCCTTCCAGTGGTGTTTTTCTTCTGTGGTGTACACATGATTCATAAAGTAATGCGCAGTATCTGTGTTATATCCATTCTCTCAGTTAATCTTAATTTTTCTTCAGTTAACTGATTTTATTTTTTTCTCTCTTCATAAATAATGAATCAAAGTGTTTGCTTCTACCTGAGGTCCCTTTATTTTCCTTACATTTTAGTGATGTTCAGGATACATTTAATTTTGTCTGTGTTTAGTGCTCTAAGTTCTCATTAGGGGCAGTGTAAGAACTATTCCATCCTGTCCAGTGATTTCTCCCCCAAATCAATTGTACTCCATAGCCTTTCCTTGTATTCCTCAGGCTGCTTTTTTCTCTGCTCCACTGAACTTGCTCAAATCCCCCATCAGTAGGTTTTCAGATAATTGCAGTGAGGCTGCCCCTTTTAATTACAACTCTTCTCTCCCCTATTTCAACGAGGTTATGGAGCCATTTCTCTGTATTGCCTGAGACACTTTTCCTTCTCTTTAGCCACGCTTCACTGTCTCACTGAAGACACTGAAGTGTTTTCAGTGCTCTGTGCAAAGAGCACCTAAAGGAATAAAGCATACAGGCTGTTTGCATGTAACCTACATATTACCAGATATTTCTCTGCTGGGCTGAGAATGGGGCAGATGAAGCCAGAAATACCTTGCTGAGCAGAATGACTGTGCTGAGTTGATGGGTGCTGGATTAGGCTACGTTCTGCTTCCTGCCTGTGAGATAAGCCTTTGTGTCAGGTTCTTAGTGGTGGTGGTGGAGTCTTGTTTGGTTTTGTTTGGGTTTTTTCCCACTGAAGCTAATAAATGTGGGGTTGTGTGCTTTGCCTGGCTGTAACACAGGCTCCCTATTTGATCATAAGTACCACGTTTGCTTCCTTACCTACCACCTATTAATGGGGAAAGTACTGTCCAGCCTCAGTAGTGTTGTGCAGCCATACAGCTGCAGTGACAAATGCCTGTCTCTGAAGGTGTGTCAGCAGAGCAGGTTTATGTTGTCATGAATGGTGAAAACTCTCCTGCCGTGGCTGCTGTCCTGCAGAGTCAGGAACAGGCAAAGTGTAAATGACAAGAGGCAATTTGGAAAGCAGAGAGGGGCAGTGGAATGGAGACCTCCCCAGAGACATTGCCCAGGACACAAAGGGTCAGTGCTTCAGTGAGAACACAGCCTGTGCTGGGGACAGGTTAACCCTGCTCTGGGGATCTCACCCACTGATGCCCTGAGCGTCTTAGAAGCTCTGGACTGTCTGTGTACAGGTCAGTGGGGACTGAAGTGAGGAGTGGGAGGTGTTGGTGTATGGTAAGTACTGCATCTCTGCTGCTCCTCTTCACCTCTGTCTCAGGAGCAGTGAGTTAGGGACTGGGTGTGTAAAAACTGCTGCTTCTGTATTTTTGTAACCTGATTTCTGTTTCCATGTTCTGTCAGTTTGTGTTGTTCTTTTTTTTTTTTTTATGCCTTTGTTTTTAAACAGTATTTCTGTGTGAAGGCCTCTGCTTTGATTTTGGAAGATATTAGAACACTCCAAGAAATCTTTGACCGTTTTGAGGGAGTGGTGTGTGGTTTTTGGATATGGTAGTATCTGCAGAGGATATTCATGGATTCTAATGCTGGCGTCAGTGCAAGAAGAGTTGTGGGAATGGGTTGGCTATGGATGGTCTGCTTCTTTCATCTAGTCACCTCCCTAGAAGGTAAGAACAGACTTCATATGATGCAACAACATAACAAATTTTTCTCTAGAGAAATAAAAAGAAAAGCATGCTTTCCAGTACATTTGTTCTAATCCAGATGAGCGTATATGTCTTTCTGCTTGATGCCTAATTACTATCTCATGAGATGTAAAAAGGTATTAGTATTGTTTCTAGTGGGACAGCAAACCCTCTCATGAAGGACCATTAATGAACATTTCTCGTAGCTTCCCAAAGAACAAATGTTTTTTGGGAACAAGGTCCTTGTTTATGCTTTGTGTGTATCTGATTTTTGTGTTCTGTTCTTGCACTCTGTTTTGTGAAACTCTCTCAGCGTTCATGCTGTTCTACAGGACAGCACCCAGGGGGCTGAACTCAGGAGGTTTTGTCTCTGCCTTCTGAATAACTTGCCTCATATAAAAGACATGGGGAGACTGCTGAGCTTTCACAGGAAGAGGCAGCTTGTGCTCAGCCAAGCAGAGGAGAGGAGGGAGAGAGCAGTGAGGACAGGACAGAGGAAAGGTGGGCAGAGGAAAACAGAGACCAAGAAGACAGGAGAGGACTGATCAAATGATCGGAGGGTGGGTAACAGAGCAGGAGATGAGAGCTATGGGAGGGAGCTGAAGGAGGGCAGAGGTATTGTAAACAATCCTCTGGTTTATTCCAAGAAATACCTGTGCAGCTACAGAGGCTCAATGAACTGCTCTGCTTTGTGATGAATGTTCATCTCCTGCATATGTGAAAACCTCTGAACAAGCAGAGGAGGGAATCAAAGGGACACAAGGAAGGACAGACCTAGAGGAAGGGAAAGGAAAATAGTGTGTGATCTAAGAAAAATAGGGTGAAATTAGGAAAAAAACACCATTTTTTTCTTATTAATAATGATGAGAAAAGCTTGTTAAAACATCCGTTCTCTTAATAGGAGGGAAATTAAGTGGGATGGAGTTTAGAGAGGAAATAATTTATCTAAGATTATAGTACAAATTCTTAAATCTCTGCAGCTCTATTAATTGCTGATTTAAAAATTATTTCACAGAGTATTATGTTTATTCCTTGCTGTAACTCTGGAGGAACTGAAGTAGAAAAGGGGGAGAAAATGTCCAGTCTCTTGCAAATATGAAGTAACTCAGTGATGCCTGTAGGAACAGACATTTTTGGAATTCAGTCCTAGGGTTGGTTGAATTGTGTGCTAAGATTGCACTCCAAAGCTAATTTGCATCTCAGGGCTGAGTACTTTTGTTGTGGTCAAAAGGCAAAGAAGAGTTATGCATTAGGGGAAGGAAAGTCTGATGATAGCTGTGTAGAAATCTTTTCTTTACTACAGAGTTATCCATAAGGAAATAAAAAGGCCTATGGCCATTTTGTTGACTCCTTACTGTATATAGTAGAAATGTGAACTTCAGGCTCGGGTTTCAGTTGAAAAATCCAGGGAATACCCAGTCTCATCTTTAGTTTGTGTTAGGTTTTAAGAAACCTTCGTAAGAGAAGTTTCAGATAGTGTCTAAAATCCATCTTGCCTCTAACTGAAGAGAGTTGACTGAGTGGAAGATCAATCAAGGTAGTTTTTCTTCCAAGTATTTCTCAGGCACCTGAGTTAGATTTAACTAGCATGAATGTGAATGACTCTTTGTCTCAAACAAAGCCTGGAAGTTTTCCAGCAGGGGATATGTATCGATGAAGCCTTAATGTAAATCATTAGGAAGAGGGTGTAGAGTGGGGCAGTAAGCAGAGTATTCAGACCCTCTTTCTGTGCATCCTGAAGAGAGCAGGTACTTTTTCTGCAGAATGCTTTTCAGATATAAGGAAGGCAGCACCCTCTGACAGAACCTCATGGGTTTTTAAACTCCTGCATGACTCAAGAGTTCTTGTAAGCAATAAAAATGGTTTTGTTGTCATTGTTGTTTTTGATACATAAAAAGAATCATTAGGCTGAACTTGTTTGATACAGGTCTAGTATTTGGACCTATTGATTTCACTGGGAATGAGCATGTCTGTCCAAAATTCTCCAGACAGGACTAGAAAAAAAAAACCTGCAGAGGAACCATGGGGGGAAATTGTTTTGCAAACAGAATACATCTGTGAGCTTACAATTTTAGCTTTATAGAAGAAAACAAGATGGCACAAAAGTTCTCAGTAAGATTGCATTTCCCATTGTTTATGGCTCTGCAAGAGTTTTTGAGATTTTAATTTCGGGAGCATTGTTTTTGCACTACATGCTAGGTGAAAAAAAAGGTTTTTCCCTTTTTCTCAGAAATATGTAAAGAGATAAACAGAAAATTTTATTTTATGAGCATCTTTACATGTATGCCATGACTGTCTACAGTTTAACCATTTTGTAGGCTATCTGTTCTGATTGTAAAAGGTAGTGAAGTATAGAATTTGAATGCCTGGTGGACGACAGTCAAAATAGCTGAGAGCAAGTGATAACCTGCTAATGAAATAGCTCTTACCAGGGCCCAGAGAGTTGAATTTTCTGTGGATTTAGCTTTGACTGAGTTGTAAATGTTTACAGCTATATACACAAGTGGAGTTCATTTTGCAGAACTCATTAAATATGTTCCAAAGGAATTATATGTTATGCATGTGAGTGACTGCATTTATTCAGAGAATCATAGAATGTCTGGGCT
>NW_008601514.1:0-5096 GCF_000691845.1 Merops nubicus
TGCCGGGCCTGCGGGAGGCCGGGGCGGAGGCTCCGGGCGTCCCTCTGTGCCGCCTTTGCCTTGACAGGAGTTTAGAGAGAGCAATTACTGTGTTCCGATTGCAACGGGGAGGAAGCTTATCCCTGCAACAAGCTGACGCGGTGCCAGGAAGGGAAACAACAGGCAGGCACTGGAGTGTGAGGCTCAGGGTAATTTGCAAAAGGAGCCAACCAAACAAATTATTTACACTCTCTTTTGGCAGCCAGCTGGAGCAGCTTTCTGCAGAAGGGAACAAAACATGAAAAAGGAGAGAGAGGAGAGGGACCATCTTCAGTGCCTGTTAAGAAAGAAGTTCATTCTGTCCCTGCGATGGGAATCGTTCCTCTCTCCTCTGCTGGTGCAGAGGCTCCGAGCAGCTCGGGCAGCTCTGGGCTGGGCTCTGGCTGCACAGTGTGCCAGTGCTCAGGCTCCGCTGGGGTCTGCAGGTGATGCTGCAGCACAAATCACAGTAACAATTAGCAACGTACTTCTACTCTTTTCTGTTAAAAACTCCAGGGGATTTTATACCCAGCCATTTAAATGTAGCCCAGTCATGTATCCAGTACTGCAGCCAGTTCCATCATTTCCCATTTGAAGAGCCACAGGCATAGACAGTTAAAAAGGCCTTGGGGTAAATAAAGGGTTTTTATCATGAAGAAATATCTGGTAGAGTTTGTAGTGTCTCCTTGCAGCTCTGCCTTCATTTTTTTCTTACATGAGGGCTACTTTTTGGAGACAGAACAAAACCTGGGGGGTGAGTGCAGGGGTGGGTGCTTGAAGGTCTTCTAGGAGGGCTGAAAACCGCTCACTACACCTTCGTTGTGCCACGCTTCATTGGTGAGCTCCCTGCTCACAGACCCCTGTGCTTTGAGCCTGCTTGCACGCTTTAGCCAGATGCAAACAATTACATGGGCTGAGCAAAGAGAAATCATAATGACTGAAAACAGAGGGGAAACGAAGCTGCTTTCTCGCTCCCCAGGCTCCCTACACCTCTCTGCCAAAACTGTTCATCAGCACACGGGCAGAGATGCAGAGCGCTGCCAGCTTCACCACTGGGATTTAGAAGCACTGAATGCCCTTTGTGGACCCCAAGCAAATGTTCCTCTAAAAGGCAAATGGTTATTGCTCTGCTAAGAAATGGCCTCAGAGAGAGAGGGGTCCAGCTGCTCCTGATGCAAGGAGGGGCCGGGGTGAGCCTCAGCGACAGCATGGGGGACTGCAGCTTGGTTTGGATGTTTTGGCGTGGCTACATGGATGTTATTTAGAAGGCAAAGAGAGTTTTGCTTTCTGGGTGCACTCAGCAGCCTGGTGTGTATCTGTGCTTCCATTGAGTTGTACCTGCCCAGACAGGGGATCTTTTATACCTTGTACCTGCTGAGCCTCTGCCACGTGTGCTGTGCTCCTGCTGGGGAAGTTTTGCATTAGTGGGAAGCAATTATGGTTGCAAACGAGGATGGGTTTTTACCTCTTTGATAAAATTCATGAAGCGGCCACCGAACCTCCAGGCTTTGTGCCGGTGGCACTGCAGGGAGTTCACGGTCATCTGAGGGGCGCGCTGGTAGCAGACGGAGACCACGTGCACGGCGTCGTACAGCAGGGCAGCGTCTGTCTGGGGAAGGGGAACAGCATTTGTGTCGGTGGCAGTTCCAGAGCGAGGAAGCATTTGGACAGCAAAGCAGTGGGGCAGCCTGTTGCAGGGGCGTGTCACAGGAAAAGCTCCAAGGACACCCTCTGAGTAATTCCTTGCCCAACACCCAGCAGACCTGAGGGTTTCTCTGTCCTGGTCCACTCCTGACTATCCAACCTCCCAGGTGTCCAGCCCTGCAAAGAGAGTTCCAAGGGCAGGGTTGGGCTCTCAAGAAATTCTGCGGGCTCTGAAGAGACTCACTGGGCTCTCAAGAGATTGCCATAAACTCGTACGATTTAACACAAGACTTGTCTGAACCCCTGCACTGGCCTCTCATGCAGAGCACGTCCTCACAACATGTAGCTCTGCATAAGACAAAGCCTCACAAGTGTGTTCTTCTATTTCGTGCTTCCTTAGGCTGCACAATCATAGTTCTGTCTTAAGATGAGAGTTTGTGAAAATGTCATTTGTCTGTGTGCATCTATTCTGGTTATTTCTAGTGCATTTACTACTCTATTGTCAAAGAAGGAAGCAAACTAATTCTGAATGTAGAAGACATTAACAGAATTTTCTTATTTAGTCTGTTTTGTCTGAGTGTAAAAAAATCCCTCTGTGAGAACATATAATCGACCCTATTTATATATGGGGAAACAAAGAAGTTAAATGGTTTGTCTGTGGACATGGAATTTTCAAAATGACGCAAACTGTCACCAAAATCGGGACCTCACAGACTTGTAACATCTTCCCACATTTCAGTGTTTTCATCTAGAGAGAACTTTTTTCTTCCATATAATGTGATGGGTTTAGATTCAATTTGAGATGCCCTATCTCACCTCCAAACACTGATCAAGAAAATTGGATTTATTTTGCACTCCAATATGGTAAGTCCTCCTACTGAAAATACATTATTTGCTGGCTTCAGAAAGCTACAAAACAGATGTGAGTGTAGCAGCAGAGTAATAAAACACAATAAAACTAAATAATACAGCAAATAACTGGGCAAATATCTAAGAGGACATGGCCATGGAGAAAATCCTCCAATGCTGGCAGCTGTCCCCATGACCTTCCCTTCCTGCAGCACCCAAGCATGAAGAGCAGGCACCCGACCTGCATCCCGTGGGCTTGTACTTAGAGCAGCAGGGACAGGTTTTGTGTGTTTGGGGAGAGGGCTGTACAAGAACACGTCTGAGCAATTTTATGGTGAATTACATACTGTGCTGCCCAGCTGAGATCAGGGCCCCGCTGGGCCAGGCACCAGATAAGCACAGATAAAAGGCAGGATCCCCTCTGAGGCAGCAGACAGAAAAGGGGAGAGGGGCCGGGGGGGATCCCAGCACCACTGCTGGCAGAACCACAGTGCAGCTGAGGGCAGCGCTGCAGGAAAGCAGAAGGCTAAAGGAGAACAGTGGGGTTCTCCTCTGAGGGAAAAAAACAAACCAGGAGGGATCTGAGGAGCCATTTCAAGGTGAAGGTCTTGGAGGCTTTGTGGCTCGTGGTGTTGGTTCTGGCAGATCTAAAGGGAGAGGGAAGGAGGGAGCCAGTCAGCAATTACGGGGGTCGGAGACAGCCTTGCAGGGAAGACAGATGGGTGAGCAGGTGCTGTACCTTCGCAGCAGTAACTCAGCGGAGCAGAGCTGCCATCAGACCCTAAAAGGAGTCATCAAACCTGCAGCAAAGCCCATCTCTGGGTATAGCTTTGGCTCATTCTCCCTGCATCAATCTCAGTGAACTGCCTTGCACAGTCCAGCTGTGTGCTGGCTCCCAGCCCCGGGGAGCTGGGTGTGGGGAGCTGATGGCAACTGGAGCCCTGCAATGCCCCTAGGAGAGGCCCTGGGTACCTGGCTCATCAGGGGGGACAGGAATATTTCTGGTCCCCAGTGCTGCTCCCTGGACTGGCTGGAGGGACTTGCAATGTGATTGTCCAGCCCTGAGCCAGAACAGGACTTGTGGAGAGCAGCTGAAGAGGGGATGCCCTTTCCTGGGTGCTCGGGGGCTTGGGGCGCACACTGCCTGTCTCTTGGGAGGTTAGCGAGCACTCGGGGAGATCCTGCTCTGCCTGAACGAGGGCACAGCCCCCAGGTGACTGCAGCTCCTTCTCTGATCCCCCCCTGCGGACGTGCTCAGAGCGTTTGCCCTGCAACCGAAAGCTTTGGATTTTGCTGGTCCTGATGGAGCTTTTTACCTGCCAGAAGGGAGCACAGTCTCTCAAAATTGGCAAATCTGTTGGCAGCTGAGCCTGCGAAAGGAGAGTGTGAACACAGCAGTGGGCTGTGGGGATTTCAGCAGCCAAACCCACTGTGTTTGAGGGACAGTTATTAAAGAATGCAGGTAACTATCTTGGGGAAGATGCCTGGGATAGTTGTTGCTAGTACAAGAATGAACAAAAATACCATTAAGGCCTTAACGAATGCTCTTGCCTTCCCCACCGCTCTGGTCTGGTTCCCAGACTTCACCCGTGCTTTGTTTAAACTCCTCATACCATCATCACGCCGTCCAGCAGGCCCAGCTCCGCCTTGGGCGCCGCCTGCAGCCGCTCCATGGACCACTTCTCGATGATGGAGGAGACGTGCGGGTTCTCCACGTTGAGGATCCGGAAGCCGGTCAGGTTCACCCCAGAGTAGCGATATGGTTCTAGGTCTAATGCATAAAGATCCTTAAAAGAGAGAAACCAGTTTAAACGTTTTGTTTAGCTTTGTTTTGTTTGTCTTTTCTGCGTCAATACACGTCTGTGTTTGAAGTCAGAAGGCAGAGCCCACAGGAGGTGGGAGGTAGAATGATGCCCTCATGAATTTGGTGGGTTGTCCTGTCTGGACCATCAGTCACTGCCTGCAGAGACCCGTGAGTGTTACTGGAATTCGGGTGTCATATGTGCAGGTTCAGCCACACAGCAGAGGGAAACTCCTGCCAAAGAACTCACCCTCTGCATAAAAGAGGCAAGGGAATTGTGGGGAGAAATACAAAATCGCTGTCTGTAACTGAAAAAAACGAGGCTTGCCACCGAGGGGGACCCAGCGCAGGGTTCCTGTCTCCAGAGCTCCCTGGGGGCTTCCCACGGAGGATGTGCTGTGAGTGCTGAAGTCCACAGGGTGCTGCAGATGAGAGTAACTCTGAATGCGGAATGCCAATTTGCAGACGGCTATCAAAGAGGAACTAAGACGCATTTCTTGACATTATGACCAGCTTACACAGTCTGCAAGTGAATGAGAGTGCCCTTTATACGAGGAACAAAAGCCCAGCCAGGCAGTCCTCAGCAGTGCTGGCAGCCAGCCCGCGAGCAGCGCTTGGCAGGCAGAGGGGATCTCAGAGGCCTCCGCCAGCGCGTCTTTAATGCATCTCTTGGCTGGCCACACATCTAAATATTAACTGCAGTGCAGGGATCAACTCGTGTCAGTAACTAGTCCGAGTAGTTTGGGGTTAGGCAGGAGCGTACCGCAGGTGATCCGCTCAGCAG
>NW_008601514.1:5127-17664 GCF_000691845.1 Merops nubicus
CCGGGGGGGTGGCTGGTGGAGAGCGGCAGTCGGGAGGGGGCTGCATCAGGGGGAACCCTTTGTTGGCTGGGAGGTGTTTAATCAGTTTATTCTGAACAGTTTCTGCAAGTGTTCAATGATAGTAAAAAACGTGGGGAGGCAGAAAGGCAACACCTCTGCCTTCTGTGACAGAGGGTGGGGGTGGATGTGGGAATGGTGTCCAGTGCTCTCACAAGGGATTAGAAAAGAGTTTAAATACAGCACAGGATTACGTGGCTGCTGCTGTTCTGTATCATGTGGCTATACTGGTAGGACACTGGGGGTTCACCCAGACACGGTGTCTGTCAGCAGTGAGCTCTGTTCTGCCCAGGGGGGAGCTGGAAGAGCGCCGGCCCTAAAACACACTGACCTAAGCAAAGCAGAACAAAATCAGCACTTGCCAGAAACCGCGACTTCATTCCCAGTGGGAGAGCAGGGAATTCTTACAGCTGCTTTGCTTTAATAAGCTTTGGGGGTTTGATCTTTTCCTTAAGCAGTGGCCTCTGACTTTGCACCCCAAGGCATTCTGCTGATGGATGCCGTGTTTTAATCTGCAGGTGCAGCCAGGGACCGAGTCATTAATCACACCCACAACAGGGTTCAGGGGCTTTGTTGTTTGGTTGTGATTTTTTGTTTGGTTTAGTTTTGTTTTGTTTTTTTCCCCCTGAAAAATTGCAAGTACAAACCTCCAGGTTTTGCTAAAGGGTGTTGTGAAAACCAGGCCATAATGTTGACTTCTAAATGACATGGTAACTAAGGGCAAATGCAGTTGTTTAACCTCAGACAGATGCTTCCATCATCTGGGTGGCAGGGTGTGTGGTGGTCCTCTGCCCTGAGATAGATCTGTTTTTTCAGGATTCATAACTTTTTGTCAGACACTTCAGTTTGTATTCTGGAAATTGCTGTGGGGAGATAATTTTTAGTTGCAAAAGCAAATAATTTCCCCCTCAGAACATGACCATATGTGACAAATCTGATCCAGGGAGCTCCAGCCCTCATGGTCTCTATCACATGGCTGTCAGGCTGCCAGCCCTGGCCACCTTTCAGAGCTGACTGATATTTTGGGTGCCCTCCCTGTCCTGCTGCTCTCCACTGAGTCTTCATTTCACCAGTTTCCTACAGAAGCCAACCTCCCATCAGGTTTCCTCTTGGTTGCAGTTTAAATCTCAGCTGCAACCTGATTTATCATTTCCTGGAATTAGAGGGTAATGAAGAATACAGGCTGAGTGTCAGAACCTGGAGAGGAGTGGGGTGGAATTGCCCTATCAGTTTCTCCTGGATTTTCTGCTTCTGCACAGCCACAAATTGAAACATCTGGTTCTATTTTCCACCTCATCTACATTCCCTTTCACTCATTGTTTTCTGTACTGCAGATTAATTCTCCCCTCCATCCTACTACCTTTCAGAAAGTTTAATTCCCAGTGTTTCTGTGTGGTTTCCCCCCTTTCTTACACAAGCTCTCCCACCTCCCCAGCCAAAATCCCCAGTGTTGGCTCATCGGTTGTCAGCAGCAATGCTGAGGCCTGATCCTCACCACATCCACAGCAGGAAGCTGCAAAAGCAGATGCCCAGGAAGGGCATCCTCCATCTGCTGCCATGCAGGGCAGCTCGTGGTGCCGTGCCGGCCGCGGATCCCTGTCTGGGCACAGACCTGGGCAGGACCTGGGCAGGGATCTGCTCGGGCAGCTGTCGCTGGGAGGAGCGGCCGTGGCCGTGCCGGGGGCTGGCACACACGGAGGTGTCTGAGTGATGAGCTGGGATGTGCTCAGGCACAGGTACACCCGTGTGGAGTCCTGAGCCTCACCCACCTCGAGCTTAACGTGAGTACCCGTTATCAGCGCCAGTGGGAAGCCTGGGAGGGTTCAGTGCCTGAGGAGGAGGAGGCAGGTTGGGTGGGGAATATTTGTTTATGTTGACTGAAAGCATGGGCAGAGATTCCTGCTTCTGCCTGTCTGTAACTGCTGTGGGCAGCAGAAGTGACAGCAGGCAGTGGGGAAACTTCTGTATTTGCAAGAACTCATTTTTACAAGCTGCTGAGAAATCCCTTGGAGTGTTGAGTTTCAGGACTTGGGCCTCACAGGATGTAAAAGCTGCATGTGCATGAGACAGAGGCTCAGAGGCTCAGAACAGTTCCTCCTCCTTCTCCTCCTTCTCCTCCTCCTCCTCCTCCTCCTCCTCTGGTGGAACAGGCTGATGGGGCTCCTCATGCTGAAGTCAGTGAACTGTAGTCTTGCTGCCTAGCAAAATGTTGAAGCATTTCATGCCAAGTGTTGATACACTGTACTTGGTATTGACGAGGGACCTTTTAGAAACATTCAGTATAACATAATAGACTAATTCATTAGCTCCCCATGGGTCTAGTACTGGAGAAGCTGAAGCACATGCATTGTAAGCTAGGAAAACATTGCCTTAAGGAATGGCAGATTAAAATATCTTTCCCATGATATAACTGTTATTTCAGGAAAGTGGCATTAATTGTGATTGCTTATCTATTAATTTATTATAATTCCTCTTTTCCCACCTCCAGGCTGTACCTACACATGAAATGTACTCTAGGCTCAGCCGGGGCTGATTAATAGGAGGTTATCTGGGAAATGCTTAAAGCTGCCTGGAATAGATAATGGCAGCAGGGGTAATTAAAATGTCTTTTGCATTTGAAAAATAAATTTTGTCGGTTTTAAGGGTTAGTTTAGTTTGTTTTTTCCCTTAGGGAAAAAAAGATAAAATGGATCTTCAAAATCACACAGAATTGAACAGTACACTAGACAACAGCATTCCAAATGGAAACAAAAGTGGCATGACAAAAACCCCAACCCAAAGTGCCTCCTGGAGTCAGAGAAGAACTGGCCCGTGTTTAATGAGAGTGGAGTTAATTTCAAGCTGAGTTCTCATGCAGAATAAACCCGCAGTACTGACCACAGCAGGGCTGCTCCTGGATGGACAGACAGAAACACCCCATTCTCCCTGAAACTTGGCCCCATCAGATCCTGTCTGTGGGACTACAGCCTTGCAAATCCACACATATGCTCCTCTTTCAGTGTGTGGGTAGCTGCACTGAAATCAAAATGACTGGGAGGGGAAATAAAACCAGAACCTACATCTGTGCAGAGCCAGAGCACTCCAGGGGGTGAGCCAGTCCAGAAGCAGGGAAGGGGAAGACTGATGTTGCTCAGAACGAGCACCCAGGCCATGCTGCGGCTGCTGAGACGTTACAACCAAACCACTATGGCCTGATTCTAACCTGAAGTTTAGTCCAGCCCTGCACTGCCCTCCTTTTAGGGTACCAGAGCTCCCTTGCCCTTGCTTTTCCCACCCAACCTGTCCTGGTTGGACACCCAAGACAGGGCTCCTGCCCATTCTCCATCTGCTCAGACTGTCTCCTTGCTTTCCATGCTGGCTCAGCAGAGAGTGTAAAAGGTGTTTGCACAGATTAGATACTTTACCAGAGTGGTGAAGATGAAGTGGTAGTATTCTGTCATCATTCCCATTGCCATGGCCTTGAGGAGAGCAGGGAAAGGAGGTTAGTAAGAGTGGATACAAGAATATAACAACAGTCATGCAATATAAACCTCTAAAGAGCTGATGGGGTCAATGTGGCAGGAGGCAGACACAGAACACAGAAGCTGGATTCTGGATCAGTCCCATGAAGCAGTTAAGCATGTGCAAGGTGCGTCTGCTTAAGTGCTGAGCTGAACTGTGGTCCTCAAACCTACTGAAACAGCAGCAGAGCTCAGTGTCCAGCACCTGCAGAGGCTGGTGGCATTTCTGGGTGTGGCTGTGGGACCGACCGTGGCGCATCGTGTGCTCGTGGGTCACACAGGGTGCAAAACCTTCCAGCAGTGCAGGCTGGCTCCTCTTGGCACGGGTAGAAGTGGGGCTGCCTTTCCTTCTCAGATAACAAACAATGAGCAACCTTACCTAAACCTGTGCAGAATTATCATAAACCAGCCTATTCTTATGGTTACAAGTCCAGGTACTTGCTAAGAAGCCGAGTAAAAGGCTTTTTATTCCTTACACGTGTATTTCTGGTGCTCTGCATCCCCTCCCCGTCAGTGTCTGTACAACATGTACCTGTAGCTCTTGTCTCTGAGTCCCTCCTTCCTGTGTGCTACAGCCAGGTTCTAACGTCGTGCCTGGTTTGGAAACGGGTCAGTGAAAGTAGAGGCACAGGGATGGGGACATCTCCCATCCCTTCGCCCTTGGAGATGGTGGTCTGGGCCCAAGGACTCTTGGCGAGCTCGGGCTCTGGGTGTGCCAGCCCTGACACAAAGGATGGTTCGTGCAGATTGCTGGGATGTGCATAACTGAGCATGGAGAGAACAGGCTGTTCTGTGAGGTTTGTCAGAGAATGGCTGTGGGCTGAAGGGACCTCGGATCGATGACCATGTCCAGGCCCTACACAACACGAGGGGAATGCATTTCTGTCTGTGAGAAAGGTCACCTTGAAGTTGGTGGAAAGAGATAAAGGAAAGGGATACCCATGATCTGGACCGTGATGCTGGCTCTGTGAGCATGTTTTCTGGAGAAAACACGTGCAAGAGCACTTTAAAATCTCCACTGATGGGAAAATGACTTCCAAGTCCCCCAGGAAATGTTTGCTTCCCTTGGTTTTTGCTAAAATTACTAGGGCAGAATTTAGCCCCAAGGAAGGAAGTGATAGTTTGAAGTGAGATGTCAACAAAGGAAAAGGAAAGGATCTAGATTAGAAGGCTAGATACTCTAGAGTGTGACGTTATGCCACGTTTTCTGGCCTGTAAGTACCGTTGTTCAGCATGGGGAGCTGTGTCTGCAGCAGTGCCCTGTCCTGCCCCCTCCTCTGCCCCTCGCTGGGCTGCGGGGCTGCCTCCCAGCTCTCTCCTCACCTCCAGTGCTGGTGCAAGGAGCTGGAGCAGGGAACGATACCCCAGCATGTGAAGCATTAGTTAGATGATGTGAAACCAGTCAAGAGGAAATCATGAGATTCCAGCTCAGATTCTACAGCTGGATAGTTTCAGAGGTAGATGGAGAGGCCAGACCTGCAAGGAGCAAGCTCAAGCTCTCCAGTGCTGGCAGCCTGAGTGCAGGACACATCTGGGTTTGTGGGGAAATGAATAAATGATAAACCTGGTGGGTAGGTTACAGGCAGTCGCTGGGATGAGGATGGGAGCTCCACTAGCATTAAGACAAGCACATCTGTGCACTGCAGAGTGCAGCAACTGTTCAGAGACAGCTGCCAAGGAGAACAGAGAAGCTGGGGAGCCAGGGAACAGATGTAAAGCATTAACAAGGAACCAAAAATGAGCAAGGCCAGAGAAACTGGGCTAGGGTGGGAAGGTCTCACAAAAAGGCCCTGCTCTGTGGCAGGTTTCTACAATGATTTGTTTGTCCAAGAGGGTAAAATAATGAATGGTTTGATGTCTCAGTCACTCCAAGGAACCCAGACTGGAGCAGTGTGTGGCAATGTCATCTGCACGTCTTTGTGCCAGCTTTCGTGTTGTCATTCATGGATGGGGTTTTTTACTACTCCAGTTTCAAAATACTGCCCAGATGATCAGCAAAGTGCCCTCACCACTCGTGTGCTGTGGGAGCATGTTGCCTGGAATAACTTGGGAGCACTGTCCAGACTGGTGTGATAGTGCTTGCTTAGTCAGAGCTGCATGAGCGAGTGTAGGCTGGAGTTGCTGAAACTGTTCTCTTTTACCTAAAGATGAGCAGTTCAATTCAGTACCAAGTGGTGGACGCTTGAGAGAACCTCTTTGCCATCCCTTGGCACTGCTCTGGGGAGGGCAGTGCAGCTGAGAGGCTCCAGGGACTTTGCCTGGTCAGACCAAAGAGCAGCAGCCAAATGTCTGCAAAGCTAACTGGTGTAGTTACCAAAACAGTATGAAAGGTAAATAATGGCAATAACACATGAATGTTATTGTTTCTGGGACAAACAGAATGCTGGGCCATTCTTCCCTGACACTTTTGCAGTCCATTTCTTTTTCCTGTGTGTTGTTCTAATGCTGCATAGCACAAGTAGACTCTTCCAGGAGATGGTTTTGGCTTTACCCAGCTCATACTTCTGGTGAACGTGCAAATCAGAGAGTGAGGGGGGCAGGAGTCAGGGTTGGGAACCCTGTTTGTCTGTCCCATTCTATTGAAAAGGAAAAAGCTGTTTCACAAGTGAGGGTGGCACCTCTAGATATGAATTTAATGGGCAGAAAAGTTAGGAAGAGGTGAGGTTTCTGAGCTTCCTAATTCTTTAATGAATTCGAGGGCCAGCAGTGGGAGAGACACGAGGGTTGTGGTGTGCACTGCTTGGAGCCTCCTCTGCGTCTGAGTGCGCGAGGGTGCAGAGAGGTTTGGGTTTGTGTACCTTCCCAAACTCTGAAAACATTAACAATTTTTTCCAGAGTAAAGATAATGCTATATAATATTGCTAAGCTGAAATCTATGGCTTTGGGTCCCAACAAAATCCAAAACACACACAAAACCAGACAGAAGGACTCAGAAAGATTTCTTTTCCCCCAGCCCCCCATCTCCTCCATCTTCCTCACTCTGCACTCACAGTGATGAGCAGAGCAGATGGCACAATAAACTATAATAAACTGCATAATAAGTGAACAGCACCAAACACAGCCAGCATGTTAAAATAATAGGCAGGAGACAATGAGTCCCTTATATTGCTTTCTTTAATAATCCCTCCCAGGCTTTCTGATTTCTCTGAGCACTTCCCTTCATTTTGTATCAAGCAGGCTGCAGAAGTCTTTCCATGTGCTTGCTTTCTCAGCCCTTCAGGGGATTTATTTAATCTATGTGGTAGTGCCTTGCTGGGCAGATAGGAGCAACACTTCCACAGACAGGTTTTCAGCATTCTTTGTGAGAGCGTTTTCATCTGACTCCTATTGACCCTGGAACCTAAGGGCACATGGAAACGCAGAGGAGCTGGGGTGAGCAGCAAACCTTCTGGTCTGCGAAAAATGCCAGTGGAGGAGCTCGGGGAGGAAGGAGAGAGACCAAATGAATGGAAAATCACTGACATCTGGCTTAAAGTCCAAGAACTGCACGTGGTGCTGGTGAAGGGGCAGGGGCCGCCGGCCCCCCTGGCTGGCCCAGTGCCTTGCAGCGAGGCGCAGGAGGTGTGCCCAGCTCGGAGCAGAGCGAACCGGACTGGCACAGCCCATCCCCGGCCCCTCCGTGTGGGCACGGGGCCACAAACCCGGGGGCACGAGCTCCACAGGAGGGAAAGCAGATGGTTAAAATGGGCAAGCACGAAAGCTCATCCAGGGCTAAATGAGCAGTGGTAGAAGGGACCCAGAGCACAGTCCTGCCTGGTGCTGCGGGCAGGGGCTGGGGCTGGGTGGCAGCAGGGGAGTGGGACCACAGCCCGGGCTCAGCGCTGCGTCTGACCCACCCGCCTGGCTCTTCTCCTCCCGTGACATCTGCTCGTTCTTACCGCTTTGTGATACCTCCAGTCTCCCAGTGGCAGCGACGTTCTCTGCAGGGATCCGGCAGTGCCCTGGCAGGCTCTGTAGGCCGCAGCGTTCAGCGTGGCTGTGGCTTGTGGGCAGAGGGGAGCGGCGGCTCCGCAGCCCTGCCTGGGGGGCTCTCCCCTAGTGCGGCCACCCCCCGACGGCCACCTCTGCCCGGCCCCCGTCGCCCCCCGCTCACCTGCTTGAGGATCTGAGCTGCCATCAGGTGGCTGCAGTCGAAGATGATGCGGAATTCCCTGCCCCGCTTCATCTCCTTCAGCAGCGGGCGGGCGTCGTCCGTGTCCAGCGGGAGCTGCCGGATCTTCAGCCGGATGTTGTACCTCGACGGGGCCATGATGAGCTCTTGCAGCCGTATGAGGCCTTCAGGCATTGCACAAAGACAAACCCACAGTGTCACAGGGGGACCCTGCGGGCTGGCTAGCACAGCCAGGGATTTCTTCCTATGCTATTTTACAGGATACAATCAAGGCCTCTCTCCCCCCATCCCCCTCCAACAGCCATTGCTAAAGGCTTATCGAAGCCAAGGTGCCATGTGCCAGTCATTAAATCCTCAGGTATTTCCAGAGTAGCTCTTTTAAGGCAGAATGGCTTTTCCTGGTGTTTCTCTGCTGTCCCTGCATCCAGCTATGGTAGAGCTGGGTCCTTGCACTGGGTGGGAAGAGGAGAATAGCAGATTTGTCCTAACCTTTGCCATCTCTGGGACCACAACGTTTTTTTTAAGCAAATGTGTCTTTGAGAAAGGACAGAATGTGACAATCAGCCATACAACAAATTAAAGTCTGCAATATTTACTGTGCACAGCAGCAAAAGAAAAAGACAAGTATGTGCTTGATTTATGAATGGCATAGTTCCTAACAGCCACTTAGTCACAACTTGCAACTTTCTTGTTACCCTTGGGAAACCATTTGGGTTTTGTGAAGAAGGTACAAAGCCAAGTTGGATGCAGCTGAGCAGGAGTTATTGTCATCTAAAGTTGCAAGAAGATATTCAGCAGCAGATGCCTATTGTGAAGAGGAAGAGTACATCCCTCTACATAGTGGAAGAAATACATTAAAATATGCTACGAAGGGAACATACTGTGACCCACATTTGCAAAACAGGAGTGTCAAACTGTGTTCTCATCAGCCCTCCCCTAAAGAAACCATTTGGTTTAGTGGAATTAGTTTGGACAGGCTATCCAATGCAGCTTTTGTTTTGGTTTTGGTTTTTTTTTTTTTTTTATCTGTGCAGTGCTTTGCTTTGTTTAACCATCAACAGCTTTCTTTATGTAAAAAACTTTGTCAGCTGTGTTTCATAGAATTAGCCAGAAAACAAAAAACTTTCCAGGATTGCTTTTGCTTTTAGCTGGGAAACTTGCAGCCTCAATGGCAGGCGCAGAGCAGAGAGCTTTGCTTGTGTGGATGGGCACCCTGGTGCCAAACAGAGCTGAGCTCAGCCAGACCACACCCGCGCACAGTTAATCCTCCCCCTGACCCTTTGTTGGCCGGGGTGGTGCTGAGGGTCACCCACTTTCTCAGCCCTTTGTGGATGACATGCTTCAGAAGGGATCCCAGGGCCCTCTGCCATGCCCAAGTGCTGGGAAACCAATCACTGAGTAGGGTGTCATTTTGCTCCTAAAAGGGTTAATTAGGAAAGTTTCTAAATGGGACCCACATCAAAAAGTTCTCCTGGAATCCTCCTTTAAAGCCCCTCCTTTACCTACCTGTGCTGTCATCATAAACCACAGTGGCTGACCTCCACTTCAGGTACTGCACCAGGTCCAGAATGGCGTGGCTAAGGGAGGCGTAGTCGGGGTAGAGGTTGACGTAGAAAGTGTCCTTGTTATCCAAAGGGTGGTGCTTCCATCGGAGCTGTATGTGGGGGACTTCCAGGGCATTGCAAATAGACTGGACAGCGTTGGTACAGGAGCCTTGGGAAGGTCCAAATATTGCTACGACCCCCAGTGCGAGCTGGTCACAGGCTGGAAGAGGAAGGGAGGGGAGAGTGGTGTCAGTAACCTGCGGGCACCTCTGCGGGAGTGTCGTGGCGGCCGTGGGGCACCAGCAGCTTCTTTCTGACCTGGGTCATGGAGCAGTGGATGGACCCACAAGCTTCTGGGCACTAACAGCAGTGGTAATGAAAACAGTGATGAGAGGGAAAAAAGAATAATTGTTCCACTTATATTAAAATGTCTCTGGAAGGTCAGCTCCTGGAGGTTTTCTCATCTAGAGCAGGACAAAATGAGTGACTGGGTCTCAAGTGCAATTATGCCTTTTTTTTTTTTCCTGAGTAAATGGCCACAAAGCTGCTAAGGAGTGCTCTGTGCTCTTACCTTTCTTAGTTGCTTCAAAGCTGTCATGAAAGTGTATCCTCTGAATGTCGTAGGTCAGTGTTGTGTTAGGCAGCAAAGTTCTGTTTCTATTAATAATATTGGCAGAAAATCTGAAGGCTTGCTCCTCAGCACTCATGAGCTGGGTGTTGGGGCCATCTGCGTACTCAAAGATCCCTCCTGCAAGATAAGACAAAACCAGCATTAAGCCACATAAAATTTGGTTCATTTGGTAATCTTATGTAGCAAAGACGAGAAGACTCCTGGGCACAGTTGTGACATTTGCAGGCTGAACAAGGCTTGCTCCAGGACATTTCCTGGACTGAAATAAAGACATTCAAATATTTGGGGTTTTATTAGATGCTGGTCCATCCAAGTGTTCAGAATGCCAGATTTGTAGGGCAGTGGGGGACAAAAGTAAAGTCTTGGAATATTTTTATGAGACAGATGAGTGACTTCCCAAAAAAACTCTGGGAGCAGACCTTGGGAAGCGGGTACAGGCTTGTTGCTCAGCTACAGAGATGCTCCAGGCCTGTGGGAGCTGGCACTGCCCTTCCCTTAGTGCCATGTGGGGCTCCTCCCTGCCTCGCCCACCCACCTCCCCATCCTCACGCGGGAGGCGGGCGGTGCAGCACTGCTGCTTGCTATTTTTAGTGCCCTTTTCATCTTCCATTGTTCCTCATGTTTAGTTATCCAAGTTCTTAATTCAGATCATCAGAGACTTCTGGATTTGCCTACCCTACAGCTTATCTGCTCAATAATGCACATCTCGGACACGTGCTTTCTCGTGTTCGAGAGCTGTTAATGCCATTACACCTCCCTAAGGGCAGCGAGCTCGTGTCACAGCACCGCTGGGTTTCCTGGCTCTGTATCTGTGCACCTTGTCCTCAGTTCCCCACTGACAGCCACTCTAACTGACGTGACAGTGCGGGTGTAAATTACCTAATTGCATGTCCTTGTCTCCGAGGTGCAGGCACCATCCTGTGCCCCTCACAGAACCACGGAAAGACACACAAACCTGGCTCGATCTTATAAAAACTAAACCAGAATAATTAATGGATGAGCAAGATAAGCAAGTGCAATTGGTAACAGATGGTCTCTGGGTTCATTAGGAGAAGGAAAATCTTCCTCTTCAATTTAACGTAGTCCTAAAATGTTTTGTTATAGACAACAGACGCCTACTTAGCCCTCCCAGCTTTCAAGCAACTGTATGAATCCTCCTCCAGGATTCAGGACATGTTATTTATAGTTTTGGTGGTGATTTGGTGTTAGGCAAGAGTACCAGGTTGGCAAGAGCCAAGCTGACATTTCTGTTGACAGCCACACTCTCTGCATCCTCCCAGGAACCCGACCCAAGCCATGGGCTGAGCGAACCACAGGAGCGATGCTTGGAGATTGTCACAGCAAGGGTGCAAAGGACTCGGCAGAAGGGCTCTGACTTTTCTGCTCCCTGTAATCATGGCAAGTCACTTCCCTCCTCTTCCCCTGCAGACTTTGTGCAACTGTGTCCTTAATTGTAAAGTGAGTGTGGAATTAATTTATATTCGTCCAAAGATGTTTGGGATGTTCACTGCATGTCTCTGGGAGAAAAAAATATTACTTATTTCAGTAGCAACTTTGGTAATAGGGGGGAAAAATAAAGAAAAAGTGTCTGACTGCTCATTCTTGAGACCCATTTCAGTCCCATGTGATCTTCAGCAAGTCACTTATGAGCACTTACAGACTTTCAGTCTAGAATGCCTAGCAAAGTAGGCAGGAGCCTAGCAAAATTGGCCAAGTGCCTCATTTTCACTGGATCACTCCCAAACACTTGGTTATTGAGTAGTGCAAGGAAAATTATTCATCCATATCATAGTCTGCACATGCTGGTAGCTCAATCTAAGTTTCTTAGGGCAGAGAAAGTTCATACACAATATTACAGCAGAAACAATAAATAAAACTAAAGTGAGTGTGAGATTCATCCTGTTTTTCTGTTCAAAGCTTTACTGTCCAGAGTATTTTAGCAAGGGATTTTTTGTTTTCTAGCTTCATCCTGAAGTGATAACTCTTTTCATGTTACATTGATTATCAATGAGCTGACGTTAGGCTTTCTCCTAGCCCAGAGCTTTCAGGGTTGATTTGAAGCATGTCTTATTATGATAGAATATAGAAGGACTGGCTGTGTGGGTTATTGGTGTTTGATCCCAAATAAATTCACATTCCAGACATCCAACTGGATATAATAGGCTTTTTGACAGAAAAGAATTTTCTGTGCAGCCACCCAGTACCTTGAATTTAGTGCCAGGCAATGAGAAAGCAGACAGGCAGCAGTAACGTGTTTTGGGTTATACTGCTGGACGTTGACTGTATGGGGACACTGTGCACTCCTGCAGCTGCTGAGGAGTTGGGGGGCAGGCAGCCCACGCCACGGCTCGTTCCTCAGGAGGGGGGGCTGGGGGCTGGGTGCTGAGCTCCTGCCCCGGGGGTTCGCCCGCTGCCCTCCCGCCGCCTGCGCCTCTCCTGCGGAGACCTGCTTGTGCATCATCATTTAAAGAGCCTAATAACTGGCTTGGAACAGCTGATTAATGCATAATCTTCATCACGATTACATAGCATAACTGGCATTAATTTCAAAAGCCAGCTAATTACAAAAATAATTGTTGCAGCTTTTCCATTTGAGCAAAATGGAGAATATCAGCCTGTGGTCTTTAGGGAATGAGGGATGTGACGTCAGCTGGCTGGGCCCCGGGCTGGGGCACCCCGTGTGTCCGCTGCAGC